>NW_006921808.1:1930221-1937693 GCF_000298275.1 Orycteropus afer afer
CTGACAACAGCTATGATATCCCTTGTTCCACGTCCTCTTCTGAATCCGGCTTGAACCTCTGGAAGTTCTCTGTCAATATACTGCTGCAATCGTTTTTGAATTATCTTCAGTAAGATATTACTTGTGTGTGATATTAATGATATTGTTCAATAATTTCCACATTCTGTGGGATCACCTTTTCTTGGTTCTCTGTAACAGGGATACCACAAGTAGATGCCTTTAACATACAAGGATTTATTCTCTTACAGTTTAGGAAGCTAGAAGTCCCAGTTCAAAGTGTCAGTTCTATAGCCTGGGTGAAGGCCCCTTGACCTTGGGCTTCAGCTCTGCCTCCTGGTCCAGGCCCATTAGAGCTGGAGGCTTTTTCAGACTCCTGCAGCTGCTGGCTACTGAGGCTGATGAACCCAAGATTGACTAGTAAAATGGTATTGTCCCAAGATTAGCAGACAACACAGCAGCCAATAGTTCAAGTCCAGGAATAATAGCAAGGTTGGCAGGCAATATGGCAGGCCACTGAGATGAAGATTTGACCAAATGCATGATCCAAATGTGCCAAAAGCTAGAGACCATTCTCAAAGCTTCTCCTTATATACTAGAAGCAGGTCATACCCAAAAGGCAGCTAAATAACTACTCAGCAGATTCCACCACGGAGCTGATTACATCTCATCATGGGCAATAAGTACATTCAGCTGCCCAGGCACTCAAAACTAAGGCCCAGCCAAGTTGACACACAACCTTAACTACACAGAGCCCAAAAAATGAAAGCAACCCAAATGTCTATTGTCTGATTAACAGATAAACAAAATGTGACATATCCATACAATGGAATATTATCCAGCCATAATACGGAATAAAATCTTGATACATGTTAAAAAGTGGATGAACCTTGAAAACATTCTGCCAAGTGAAAAAGTCAGTCATAAAAGATCGTATGTTGTATAATTTCATGTACATGAAATATCCAGAATAGGCGAATACATAGACACAGAAAATAGATAAATGGTGGCCAGGAGCTGAGGTAGGGAGAGAACAGTGAGAAGTGACCATTCATGGGTACAGATTTTTTTGAGGGTGATAAAAATGTTTTAGAATTAGATAGTGGCGATGGTGTGCAGTGCAATGCAGTGCAGTGAACCACTTAGTATGGCCCTTCTAGCCATGTTCTTTGTGTCTCCTACCAGATGCGTGGGTGGAACCATGCAAATTAGAGGGGCTTGTGGCCCACCAAGCTTGCTGATAATGTAAATAAAATACATGGCACTCTTGTAGGGATGGGACTATGGAAATAAGGTGTATCAAAATAACATGGGGATTGGTCAGTTTTGCCATACTACTAGGCTTAAAATGAGCCATGCCAGAGACACTCCCATCAAAAAAGAAGACACAAGAGTAGAGCGTGTCCTTTGGATCCAAGAAGCTTGTGCTGAATTCCTCTGTCCAGGAGATAGAGAGCTATGACATCAGAGACAGTGCGGATCAGTGGCAAAGAAACAGTAGCAGCAGAGGCAGCAGAACCAACAGACTGGCACGAGAGACAGTGATAGGATTCCCAGCCAAGGAAGCAAGAAAGCTGGTGACTTCAGGCAAGAGGAGTTGGATGCCTCTAGGCATTTATCTATACCAAACCAAACTCCAAACTCACTGCCATTGAGTCAATTCCAACTCATAGCAACCCCCTTTGAGTTTCCAACGTAGTAAATCTTTACGGAAGTAGATTGCCCAGTCTTCCTTCCACAGAGTGGTTGGTGGGTTTGAACTGCCAATCTTCTAGTTAGCAGTCAAATGCCTTAGGCACTACACCACCAGAGCTCCTATGACATTTATCTATAGGCACAGCTAAAAGAGCTTTGTAATACCTGCTGGAGCAAAGCAGAGTCCAGGCCAAGGAGCTGAAGGCCAGAGAAAGACATGCCTTCAAGCACAGCTGAAGTGAGACTGTCTTGATTAAAGAACTGTATCCTGAACAGTCTTGATCCTGAATTGTAACCTGTTACATGTCTAATAAACCCCATAAATGTATGTATTGTCTCTGAGTTCCATGTAGCCATTGCAATGAATTATTGAACCTAGCAGAGAATAAGGAGTGCCGTGGAAGGGATGGTTGGTGTCAGAACTGGTAAAGTGGTTGGCGGGTGACAACATGTCTGACCTCAGCCTCAGAGGAATCAGCCTTGGCCTGTTGATGTTGATCTTGTTCCTCCATTCCCCTTGTGCAGTTAAAGGAGGTCAGATGCCACCTCCATACCATTTTTGCATGCAACCTTGTGAATATACTAAAAACCACTGAATGTGTCCACTTTAAACAGATAGGTTCTACATTACATGAATTAAACTTTAACAAAATTAAAAAAAAAAAAAAAAGACACAGTGACTCTTTCAAAGCATCAGAAAGAACAACAAATAGAGGAAAGTGATAAGGTAAAAAAAATGACACAGAAACTAATTATTACTAAACTTGATAATTGGTGAGAAGTATAGAAAGGATTTACCATAATAAAACAAAAATAGGAAGATAGTTTATGATAGAAGATGAATATTTTCAGAGGCAATTTCTAATAGAAAGGTTTGTTGGATTGTTGTCATTAGTGGAAGATTGAAATTAATATGTTGTTGTTGTTGTCATGTGCCGTTGAGTCAGACCCAACTCATAGCGACCCCTCCTTGGGTTTCCAAGGCAGTACCACTATGGAAGTAGATTGCCCCATCTTCCTTCTGAGGAGTGGCTGGTGGGTTTGAATCGCCAGCCTTCTGGTTAGCCGTCAAGTGCCTTAGATACTACACTACCAGAGCTCCTTGAAATTACTATAATGTAAGAAAATTATAAATAAAAATTTATCAGGGTGCAAAAGACCAAGTAGACTCAAATTTTCCTCCAGCCATCATATTCTGTACAGTAAATACTCTCCCGCCAGCCATCATCTTTACTGTTAAGAGGAAATAGTTTAATTCCTAGAAACAGAAAGTTCTTTAAAGAAAATTTGCACTTAGTTTCTCTGATGACTAGAACTGCACATACAAGCCTTAGTGGGGTCAGCCTAAAATGCCAGAGAAAATAAATTTGTTTTCTCAGAATAACATTCCCATCTTGCCAAAGATGAAAGGTAGAAAGGGGCTTCACATTGGTGGGAAATCAAAACTATTTTTAAAAGCCTGTGATTACCAATAATATTGAGAACTCAAAGCAGAAAGACCATGAATTTGGGTTGTTTCCACAAAATCTCTTTCCCTTCTCTGAAACTTCAACTACCAACTTCTCTGAAACCTGTGAAGCTACCACATTTATAAGCTTACTTGCATTTGTACCTAATTTCTATTCTTTCCCTCCTGTCTCATTTCTGACCTCCTCCTTCTCACTCACTTGTCATGGCCAAGTCCTAGCAGTTCCTCCTCTTCTACCTCTCCCTATCTTAGTTAAGGGCACTCATCTCCCCTATAGGAGCTCTGGTAGCATAGTGGCTAAAGCACTTGACTGCTAACCAGAAGGCTGGCGGTTCAAACCCACCAGCCACTCCTCGGAAGGAAGGTTGGGCAATCCTATTCCGTAGTGATACTGCCTCGGAAACCCAAGGAGGGGTCGCCATGAGTCAGGGCTGACTCGATGGCACATAACAATAACAACAACAATCTCCCCTATGCTCCTAATGAAAGAATTCTGAATCAGTTCTCCTGCACCTAGTTTTGTCCACCTCCAATCTGTGCTCTACAAAGCAAACTTTTTAAGCATAAATGTGATTAC
Source organism: Orycteropus afer afer (assembly GCF_000298275.1). Taxonomy (NCBI): domain Eukaryota; kingdom Metazoa; phylum Chordata; class Mammalia; order Tubulidentata; family Orycteropodidae; genus Orycteropus; species Orycteropus afer. Next base: position 1,933,959 of record NW_006921808.1, read on the forward strand.
CTCACTTCACTCTTCAAATCTTTCAGTAGAGTCCTAGGACCCTTAGGAGCTCTAGTAGCATAGTGCCTAAAGCACCTGACTGCTAACCAGAAGGCTGGTGGTTTAAACCCATCAGCCACTCCTTGGAAGGAAGATGGGGCAATCTACTTCCATAGTGATACTGCCTCAGAAACCCAAGGAGGGGTTGCCATGAGTCGGGTCTGACTCAACGGCACATAACAACAACAAGGACCCTTAAGATAATGCCATTCTTGCACTTTGTTCAATGCTTCATAATCTGGTTATTGTAGATCTCTCCAGCCTCATCTCCAGACACTCCTGTCTCTTTCCTCTTCCAGGCCTCAACTACCGTGAAGAACTTGAAGTTTCTCCAATAAGCCAAGCTATTTTTCCCTTCCACATCTTTATACAAGGAGCTCTGGTTGTGTAGTAATTAAGGCATTTGGTTGCTAACCACAAAGGTCAGTAGTTTGAACCCAACAGCCACTCCACGGAAGAAAGATGAGGCAGTCTCCATAAAAATTCCATAAAGATTTAGAGCCTTGGAAACCAAATGGGGGTCACTATGAGTTAGAATTGGCTTGATGGCAGTAAGTTTGGTTTTTGGACATCTTTATACACAGCATTCTTTCTTGCTGCAACACCTTTCTCCACCACACCCTTCACTCTCTTGTCTGTCTAACTAGTCATTCTTCACAACTCTGCCTAGATGTCACTACAGAGAAGACTCCCCTGGCCCCCTTTTCTCCTTCTACCTCATGTAATCACAGAGCACCCTATGCTATCCCTGTTCTAGTATTGTGAGAAAATCTAACTTGTCCACATACACTTTCTCAGTGTGTCATCCCTAGCATGATACATATGAAATTAAATCATATCACTAATGTCAAGATGGTCTAGGAACATGTTCACTCTGATTCTGAAAAAGAAAGATTGAAAATAGCTTAAAATTTTAAATAATGAATAGATACTTGTAGAAGGTAGGTGACAGAAATACAAACATTTTCAATATACTCTTCTCATTACTTCTGTGTATGTTTGACATTTTCCATAACAATAAATTAAAAAAATAACAAAACACAAATCCTAGCTACAGATGCAGGAGACCAGTCAGAAGTGATTTTCTGGTTGAAAGTAGGTGTCTGGCCTTGTGTACAAAGGGGAGGTCAGCAGCAGAAAAGACTACAGGATCATACCCTGAATTTTGCTGTCAAAAAACACATATGTTGTTTGGTCATCTTGAATTTTCTTCCATTCAATCCTGGGATCATTTGTCTGTGAATCCGTAATGATACAAGACAGTTCTACACCTAATAAGCAAAGGAAAAAAAAAAAAAAACCTCTCAGTGAATATGAACAATTCTAGGCTCCCTTATATACCTAGACCTGCAAGTTACTTCTAGTTTAAGAGAGATCTATCCTACAATTAAAAAAAAAACATAGTCATGTCCAGTTGCCAACAGACTTTGAGAAAAGATTAATTTTAGCCATAAAAAACAATACAGACAATTAGCAAGGACTTTACTCAAACACCCTTCTTGTATATAAGAAATGCCTTTGTTTTTTATGCATAAAGCCAGGGCAGGTATCAATACATACAAGCACACAGCTCACTGTTGGCCAACTGACCCAATGCCTCACTGACATGATACATACCACATGCACTGCTGAGTAGGTGCCCCTAAATATCTCTTTGATATTATATATATATATGTATGTATTTTTGCCCTGGGTTGGCCACAAGATTGTCAAATGTGCATTATATGATGCAAATGCTTTTAGTAGTGTCTGTCTTGTTAAAAAACAAAAACAAACCACAACAAAAAACACCCACTGCCTTCTAGTTGATTCTAACTCATAGCAATCCTGGAAGTCAGAGTAGAACTACTCCATAGGGTTTTCAAGGCAGTAAATCTTTACAGAAGCAGACTGCCACATATTTTCCTGTCAAGTGGCTGGTGGATTTGAACTGCCAAACTTTCAGTTAGTGGTCTAGCGCTTTAACCACTGTACTACCAGGCTCCTTGTCTCCCTTGTACTTACTTTCAAATTCCTGTACCACTGGGGTTCGGTTGCTGGATTTGAGATTCACAGCCCCTATCAAGCAACCTGAAGTAAAAAAGAAAAGTAAAATCAGAGACAATGCATCCTAAGACAGCAGAGAAACCCTGGACTGAGCTCAGGTTTTTCCCTTCTAGGTAAGCTACAATCATCAACAAAGGATGGAAAAATATTATATTCCAAAAGAAAGCCTCTTAGATACAGTAAATTACCTTTCTCTTTGAGCCCAGATTTCACTGGAAGAAGTTGGAGAATTCACTTCTTTCTTAGTTCCAGAAATGAAGCCCCTTTACACCATCAGAGACTTTTCCAGTAAGCATTTCCTTCTTGCTTACAGTCATCATGAACTCCATCAACAACTATTATCTGGACTCACATGGGCCTTCTTCATCTTGTGATTACTCCATCCCAACTTTCCCTCCTCTTCTATGTTGAAAGCCCTTCTGGTACCCTCAGTGCCCTATGAAAAAGTTCAAATAATTCACCTGGCTTTTCCCCCCTCAGTATAATATCAACATACTCTGGATATAGTTCTCAACCAGCTAAGCATCCACCTTGCTATGGTCCAGTCCATGAAGTTTTCAACAGGCTTTGGTGAAATTAGGAAAATATTAACATGATGCTAAGTTTACACTGTTAATGAAATTGAAATATGTTATTTAAATGGTAATTCCCTTTCAAAACTAGTGCATATAGCATCTGATTCTCCTTGTGCTTCACCAAACATTAAAAACCAGCTTACCATAGTCTAGAAATTTCTCACCGGATCTTAGATCAAGTAGGTACAAGACTACTTACAAAATGTCACTCTTCAGCTATTTGGCATTTCATACTCAGAGATGGCCATCATATAGAAACCTTTTCTGAAGGCCCCTGACTGTAGCTTCCTAAACTATCTCAAAAAAGTATGCAGTGAGACTGATACCTTGAGTTGCTTTCTCACTCCTTGTACATTCAGCTGACTACTAATAAACACAATCAATTCTTTTTCTTTATCTTATTTAATGGTCCAGCTAAGAATAATATGACAGAGATAAATTTTGAACCTTTCTTCATTCCAGAAGACTTCAATAATTCTACCAAAAGCCTTAAAGAAACTAACAAAAAGGGATTGAAAATGAAATACAAAGTATTTGAGTTGCTTTTATGTTCTAAAATACATGTTTCTAAAGAAAGCTAAAGAAGAAACTAGGGGAGTTCCGGCAAGATGGTGGACTAGGCAGAAAGACTGCACAGCCCCTCTTCAACAAAGAAAAGGGAAACCAATTAACACAGACACAGAAGATAATCTGGACCCCTGAGCCTTGAAGGGAATGATATAGAAGTGGACTAAACCCCAACTAGCAGAAGAATTGGCATGAAAATATCAAAAAAGGAGACATATGGAGCTGCGGTCTGGCAGTGGTTGTGAGCGGTCCTGATGACACAGACAGCTTGGAGATTCCCGACTGGTGGTAGGACTTAAGAATTAACCTAAAAATCACCCTGCTAGCCAGAGACTGCATGGAGGACTGTGCATGGTGGCTGGGGAACAGACAGAGAAGGTGAAGAGAAAGGTGGGCTGAGCTGTGGACTTTTGCCGGTCCGGAGGATGCCGCCATTTTGTAGGTTTAAAAAGCGGCTTGACTATTTTGGATATTTAAAGAGGCTCACAGGTTCCTGGGGCTTAGGAAC
>NW_006921808.1:1940063-1943234 GCF_000298275.1 Orycteropus afer afer
AAATTGAACCCACACCTGTGATTTCCAGCCAAACAGAAGACAGGCATATGAGTTGAACATTTACCTGAGGTAGATACACTCCTTGGAGAGAACAATCATTGAGAAAGAAGGGCTGCCTATGCACAGGGAGACAGCTCAGGGGGTAGGAGTGCATGGAGGGATGGACACAGGGAAGAGGTAGCTATTTGGAGGAAGTGGGAGGGGAGCTGTTGCATTGTGGTAAACTGTGGTCAATGTCATGAGACAAAGTATATGTAAACTGCTATATGGAAAGTGATTTGCTCTGTAAATATTCACCCAAATCACAATAAAAAATAAATTAATTAATTAAAAAAAAAGGAACTAGGAAAAGAAGACCAGATTAAAAAAAGAAAGAAAGAAAGCTAAAGACCTAGGACAAGTGAGAATATTTATTTTGGTTTGATTAACCATGAGCTTCTCCTTCTGGAGACCAGACATTCAGCTGAGTGTGCCCACTGTAGGAGACATCATGTCTCAGTAATATTTATGAATAGAGGACCACTCAAGACAAGTGAAATTCCAGTATAAGTGATTAAGCATAACAGCTGGGACTAGGTCTGATAAGGCTCAAAGCTGAGTTCATTCTACTCCTGAACAGTTATTAATCTTTATATTGTCCCCCAATAGCCCACCATGTACTTTAAAATTTAGTAATAACTTGATAAAACAGGGGTGCTAGGAATATTGGAAACCACGAACATTGCACTTGAAGATATCATAAAGTAACTGATCTGTTATATTAACTGATGCCTGGGGAAAAGATTCTGACATCACCAGTTAGAAAACAGGTTTGCAGACCAACCCTGAAGTGATGGCTGCTGAAGTTTAATTGTGCACACATTAAATCCCAGTACTATCAGAATATTCACATCAGTAGTACATTACTAAGATTGAGGAAAGAGTTTTTGGGAGAAGGAAACGGAGATCAGTGTAGCTCAATTTTAAGCTGTACTCTCAAGTTTCAAAATGAAGAGAAAAGGGATCTAGATGTAGAGAAATGATGAAAGAACAGATTCCCAAATAGGGCCCTGGATCATACGCTGCTGCTAAGCTTTGCCCATAATGGTTGTCAATAACAAGCATAGTGATGGCCCAGATAAAACAAACTGCTCAAAGCACTAGGACTCTCTCTTGGCAAACAGTATCCTAGCTATTTTTTTTATTTTTATTTTTATTTTTTTGCCATTTGAAGCATGGGACCCCAATTTGTTTTACCACAATATATGTAAGAAGGCTTTAGAATAATTCAAAGCAATTGGCTAAAAGCCAATGATAGAATTCAACAAACTTCCTAACAACAAAAACTTAAAAAGGAATATTCTTCTTGAGTCAACGAATAAAAATATTTTTCTTTTCTTAGTGACATTTTCGGAAATGTTTAGTAATAACTTGATAAAATTGCTAAACTTACTGAGGCCTAGGGATTAAGGCTAGTTTAGCCTTCTTGCAATTATGTTATTCTTAATAAAAATACAAATATATTTAGATGAGTATATTCTTTTATATTTGTGTGCGTGTATTGGTATTTTTCCTTGAAATGATTTACAGAGAGTTGGCCTGCTTGCACCTACAAAATAAGGATGATATGACACACATAGCAAACGTATGGAAAAGGAATTATCCTGGGAGGTACTGGGCAAATGCATCTAAGATGAATCAAATTACTGACCGTGGGTTTCATGAAGCTGTAGCTCTTAATATTAATCTTAAATGAGATGGATAGCTCTAGAAAACCAACTAAGACAACTACTGAGCTCACCCTAGAGTCAAAAGGACATCTATGAGTTAATATACTCAGAACCCTCAGTAATACACCATGGGAAAAGGATACAAGACAGCCCATTCCAAAGATTTTATGGAAAGATGGGGTGGAAGGAGAACAAAGACATTGTGGTGTCTATACTATAATATATAAGTTAACATCAAACTACAGTTTTGCTTTGATGTTGGTGCTATCTCATAATTAATGATTTTTGAACAACATAATAAAATTCTGATTTTTAAATTTTGATATATGTTTAATCAATTGCAATGGTATAAATTTAAAAACATAAAAATGTACTTAGAATATCTTTTGGTTTCTTCAGTCTGGACTCTAAAAAGAACAATTTCAGGAGTCTGATCTAAGTAGATTTATGGACCACAACCACCATTATGCATGCTGGTTTGCTGAAATTACTAACAAAACAATTCTTCCTTCAAAGAAACTGCCACACTTCTCAGCATCCAATGATTATCTACAAAAAACAAAAAAACAAAAAACACTGCTGTCAAGTTGATTCCAACTCATAGTGAACCTATAGGAGACAGTAGAATAGCCCCATAGGGTTTTTAGGGCTCTAAATTTTTACAGAAACAGACTGCCACATTCATCTCCTGCAGAACAGCTGGTGGGTTTGAACCACCAACTTTTCAATTAGAACTGAAGATATTAAGGTGAATAAATATGGTTATCTGTTCTCTTACACAAAAATGCAAGCATAGACTTTTGCCTACACCAGTATCTGAAACATAATAGATGCTAAATAAAAATTACTGAATGAATGGCCTCTCTCAAAGAGCTTAGAGTCTGACAGAAAGGTCAAGATGCATAAAACTAAATAGGAACAAAAACATGAGATAGAAACTATAAACAACAGGTGGAGTGTCATCCCTCACATTCACTGTAAACCTCTTAACTGAAATAAGAATACCACATTTTGGCAGAGAAATTTATCAGTCACACAGACTCAGCAATTATTCATCAGTTGGGTATATTATTAGTTTCTTAAAGTTGCTGTAACAAAATGCCAAAAAGTGAGTTGTTTTAAACAACAGAAATGTATTGTCTCACATTTCTGGAGACTGGTTGCTCAAATTCAGGGTATTGGCCAGGCCATGCTCTCTCCAAAGGCTCTAGGGGAGTATTCTTTCTTGTCTTTTCCAGCCTCTTGTGTAACCATGTATTTGATACCTCGTAACAATTTTGTCGGTGCTTACTCACTGATCTGCACTGAACACGTTCCCTTGTTACCCTACCGAGAGGGACCAGGTCTTCGGGAGCAAGGTAAGCACGGGCATAGCACAGAGTAGCAGGCCGGAAGAGCAGGAGGAAGGGGTGGAACCCAGGAAGCCAAAGAGAAGAGTGTTCAGCCAGGGGGCAGTTTAAGC
>NW_006921808.1:1947509-1954601 GCF_000298275.1 Orycteropus afer afer
TGCGGGATCGGGCAGTGTTTCGTTCTGCTGTGCATGGGGTCGCTATGAGTCGGAAACGACTCGACGGCACTTAACAACAACAACAACAACAATTTTGTCAAACTAAGGATTATAATAATATTGACTGGTTGCTATTAACTGTGCTAGAGAAAGTAAAGAAAGAAGGATGTTCTCAGGCCTTCAAATTCACAGTTCAAGTGCTGCATAAATGACCTGAAAGTTTCTATATCTGTCCTGAAAGAAACTCTTATCTCCTGCAGCCACATAACAAATATTTCTGATAACCAAACCCAGAGTTTCATTGTGTGAGTGGTTGAATTACAACACAAATTCAATTCAAAAACTTACAGGAGTCTACTGTTAAAGTGAGGAGGAATCGTGAAAATTGGAATGAGGACATATGGGCAGATCCTGATGAAGCTGGAGAAAATGAATTGCGAAACTTGCCTGAATTTTCCTTTCCACTCACATCTAAAGAGTAAATCCTGCTTTGTTCAAGGAACCTGTAAGGCCCTCCCTTGAAGAAGATGCATTGCAAGACACTACTTATTGTCCTGAGGATCCACCCTCACTACCATCTTTGCTTCAGCATCTGTAACTAGACTCATGTCCAAGCAGGACCTGAAAGATGAAGTACAAAGCGTGACTCATAAAGAAGTGTAATACACTCCAGAAGAAGTGATTATTTTCCCAATATATACAAACAGAAATCTGAGGCGTATGTGAGAGAATAGATATTAATGGTGTGAGATAATGGACAATGAAACAAAAAGTTTTGGCAAGACAGGCCAACTAAATTGACTGTGGCCCACTAAGCAGAGATTCTCCTAGAAGGTTTAGAAAGCCATCTAACAGTTTGGTTGGTTGGTTGGAACATGGACAAAAAGGTGTCCAACATTAAATGAAGCTGACATGCCAAAAATGTCTTGGTATACTACAGAAAAAGGTATCCAAAAGCTCAGGAATGGTGGAATGTTAAGGTTTATTTATTGTGCCAGACAAGCCCACCTACCCAAAGTGCCTAGAAGACATATCTTTTATCACAACTATAAGGAATAAATTTCTCTTTTCCATAGGTCTGATATTACAGTTGGAAGTGGCATCACTGAATTGGGAAACCTAACTTCAATGGCCTCCACTTTTTATCAGTTTGTTGTACTGTGGTAGCTTTTGTGTTGCTGTGATGCTAGAAGCTATGCTACACTGGTATTTCAAATACCAGTAGGGTCACTCATGGTGCAGAGGTTTCAGCAGAGCTTTCAGACTAAGCAGACTAGGAAGGAGGTCTGGAGATATACTTAGAAAAAAACTGGCCAATGAAAACCTTATGAATAGCAACAAAACACTGTCTGATATAGTGTCAGAAAATGAGCCCCTCAAGATGCAAGACACTCAAAATGTGACAGGGGAAATGCTGTGGCATCCAAGTAAAGTCAGTCTTAATGATGTTGATGCAATAAAGCATTTAGGACCTTCCTTTGATGATATGGCAAGATTGAAAATGAAAACAAACAGATGTAAACATCCATTAATAATTACAATATGGAATGTATGGAGTATGAATCTAGGAAAACTGGAAATTGTAAAAATAAAATATAACACATAATGATTGATATCCTACACAGTGTTATATGTTGTCGTGTGCCATCAAGACGGCCCCAACTCATAGTGACCCCTCCTTGGGTTTCCGAGGTGGTATTACTATGGAAGTAGATTGCCCAACCTTCCTTCTGAGGAGTGGCTGGTGGATTTGAACCGCCAGCCTTCTGGTTAGCAGTCAAATGCCTTAAGCATTATGCTACCAGAGCTCCTATCCTACACGTTAGTGAGCTGAAATGGATTAGTTTTGGCCATTCTGAATCAGACAACTATATGATCTACTATGCTAGGAATGACAAATTGAAGAGGAATGGTGTGGCATTCATTGTCAAAAAAAATGTTTCAAGTGCAATGCTGTCAGTGATAGGACAATATTCATACACCTACAAGGAAGACCAATTATGGAATACTATTATTCAAACTTACGCACCAACCACTATAGCGAAAGATGAAGAAATTAAAGATTTTTACCAACTTCTGCAGTCTGAAATTGACCAAACACGCACTCAAGATGTATTGATGATTACTGGTGATTGGAATCCAAAAGATGGAAACAAAGAATCTCAGTACTTGGAAAATATAGCTGTGGTGACAGAAATGACACTGGAGATTGCATGATAGAATTCTGCAAGACCAACAACTTATTCATTGCAAATACCTTTTTCCAACAATATAAACAATGGCTATACACTTGGACTCCACCCGATGGAGTACACAGAAATCAGATCTACTACACCTGTGGAAAGAAGCGATGGAGAAGCTCAATATCATCAGTAAAAACAAGGACAGGAGTTGACTGTGGAACAGACCATCCATTGCGCATATGCAAGCTCAAGTTGAAGCTGAAGAAAATTAAAACAAGTCCATGACAGCAAAGATACGACCTTGAGTATATCCCACCAGAATTTAGAGACCATCTGAAAATAGGTTTGATGCAATGAACAACAATGATTGAAGACAAGACGAGCTGTGGGATGACATCAAAAACATCATATATGAAGAAAGCAAACAATCAATAAAAAGACATGAAGGGAAGAAAAGACCAAAATGGATATCAGAAGAGACCCTGAAACTTACTCTTAAATGGAGATCAGCTAAAGTAAATGGAAGAAATGATGAAATAAAGAGCTGAACAGATTTCAATGGGCAGCTTGAGAAGACAAAGTGAAGTATTGTAAAAAATGCACAAAGATGTGCAGTTAGAAAACCAAAAGGCAAGAACACGTTCGGCATTTCTCAAGCTAAAAATGTTTGAAGGAAAAATTCAAGCCTTGATTTTCAATATTAAGTGACTCCATATGCAAAATACTAATGATGCAGGAAGCATCAAACAATGACAGAAGGAATACACAGAGTCACTGCACCAAAAAGAACTGGTCAATATACAACTCTTTCAGGAAGCAGCATATGATCAATAACCAATGGTGCTGAAGGAAGAAGTCCAGCTGCACTGAAAGAACTGGCCAAAAAAAAAAAAAAAAACAGGCTCCAGGAATTAAAGGGATACACATTGAGATGTTTCAACAAATGGATACAGCGCTGGAGGTGCTTAGTCATTTATGCCAAAAATTTGGAAGACAGCTACCTGGTCAACTCACTGGAAGAGCTTGGTATCTGTACCCATTCCAAAGAAATGTAATCCAACAAAATGTGGAAATTACTTAAAAAATCATTAATATCACACACAAGTAAAATATTGCTAAAGATAAAAATGTTTGCAGCAGTATATTGACAGGTAACTGCAAGAAGTTCAAGCTGGATTCAAAAGAGGAAATGGAATGAGGGATATCACTGCTGATCTCAGATAAACCAAAACCAAACCCACTGCCATCGAGTCAATTCCGACTCATAGTGACACCCACTGGGTTTCTGAGGAGGTAAATCTTTATGGAAATAGACTGTCCTGTCTTCCTTCCACCAAGTAGCTGGTGGGTTTGAACCACCAACCTTCTGGTTAGCAAGCAAATGCTTTAGGCACTGCACCACCAGAGAGGAAAGAATACCAGAAAGATGTTTACCTGTGTTTTATTGCCTATGTGAAGGCATTGAACTATATGGATCATAACAAACTATAGACAACACTGAGAAAAATGGAACTTCCAGAACACTTCGTTGTTCATGAGGAAGCTATACCATTAGGCTGTCTTTCAAACAAAACAAGGAAATACCGCATGACTTAAAATCAGGAAAGGTATGCATCACCATACTTATTCAATGCTGAACAAATAATCCAAGAAGCTAGATTTTAAGAAGAAGAACACAGCATTGTGTTCTTCTTAGAAGAAGAATCATTAACAACCTGCGATATGCAAATGACACAAACTTTGCTTGCTGAAAATGAAGATGATTTGAAGCAGTTACTGATGGATGCACCTCAACATAAAGAAAACAAAAATCCTCAAAATTGGACCAATAAGCAACACCATGATAAATGGAGATAAGACTGAATTTGCCATGGATTTCATTATACTTGGATCCACAATCAACACCCATGGAAGCAGTCAAGAAATCACTGGGAAAATCTGCAAAAGACCTCTTTAAGGTGTTAAGCAAAGATGTCACTTTGAAGACTAAGGTATGCTAAACCCAAGCCATGGTATTTTCAATCACCTCATACACATGTGAAAGATGGACAATGAATGAGGAAGACAGAAGAGGAGTTGATGCTTTGAATTGTGGTAGTGGCAAAACTCAAAAAGTCACTGCTGTTGAGTCAGATCTGACTCACAGCAACCCCTCTTTGGGTTTCTGAGGCAGTATCACTATGGAAGTAGATTGTCCAACCTTCCTTCTGAGAAGTGGCTGGTGGGTTTGAACCACAAGCCTTCTGGTTAGCAGTCAAATACCTTAGGCACTACACCACTGATCCTGGCGAGGAATACTGAAAATACCATGGACTGTCAGAAGAATGAACAAATCTATCCTGGAAGAAGTGCAGCCAGAATGCTCCTTAGGAGAGCAATGGCCAGACTCCATCTCACCTACTTTGGTCATGTTGTCAGAAGGGACAATTCCTTAGAGAAGGATAATCATACTTGGGAAAGTAGAGAATCAGCATAAAAGGAAAAGACTCTCAATGAAATGGATTGACATCGTGGCTGCAATGATGTGCTCAAGCAAGGATTGTGAGGACGGTGTAGGACCAGGCAGTGTTTTGTTCTGTTGCACGTAGGGTCACTATCAATCAGAGCTGACTTAACAGCACCTAACAACAATGACTTGTTCATTGCAGATACCTTTTTTCCACAATATAAACAGTAACTATACATGGGACCTCGCCAGGTGGAATTCATGGGAATCAAATAGACTACATTTGTAGCAAGAAACAAAGGAGAAGTTCAATATAATCAGTAACAAGGCCAGGGGCCAACTGCAGAACAAACCATCAACTGCCCATATACACGTTCAAGTTGAAGCTGAAGAAAATTAAAATGAGTTCACTAGAGTCAAAGTATGGCCTTGATTATATCCCATCTGAATTTCAAGACCATCTCAAGAACAGATTTGATGCATTGAAGACTAATGACCAAAGGCCAGATGAGTTGTAGAATGGCATCAAGTACATCAAACATGGAAAAAGCAAAAGGTTATTAATAACACAGGAAAGGAAAAAAGAGGAAAATGGATGTCAGAAGAGACTCTGAAATTGAAATAGAAATTGAAAGACTAAAACAAATTAAAAAAACAAAAAAATGATAACATAAAAGTTACATAGAGTATTTCAAGGGGCAGCTTAAAAAGAAAAGTAAAGTATTTATAATGAAATGTACAAACACCTGGAGTTAAAACACCAAAAAGGAAGAAAATGGTTGACTGAACTGAAGAAAAAATTCAAGACTCACGTTGCAATACTGAAGGATTCTATGGGCAAAATACTGAATGATGCTCGAAGAATCAAAAGAAAGTGTAAGGAATTCAGAGTCATTGTACCAAAAGAACCGGTCAACAGACCTGGAGATGGCTTCATACCTGTAGCCCGTATGTTTGTTCCCACTAGCTTTTAATTCCTAGATAACTAGGTATAGAAGATAGAAACAAAGGTACTGGAGTTATGAGCAACTAAAGAGAAGATCAGACACCAGATTTAGTGGAGGCAAAGAAAAACAGCAGATTAAACAACTGGGGAAAATAAACTAACCTGCCTAGCTGTCAGAGATGGAGAAATGGAGAAGCAAAGGACTCATTAGCAATACAAAGGAGATTGATGGGAGAAGGAGAGGGGGGAAAAAAAATCTGGAACCCACAGAGGCATTGGGGATTCAGGAATACCCACAGCAAGAGTTTTTGACTGAGACCTTGGGAGCTGAGCTGAGTGAGTAGATAACCTTTACTGGGAAACACATCAAAAACTCCCCTTGGTTTAGACTGCTGCAGAATTCAGAAAGGAGTGGGGGAAAGAGGAAAACTCCCTCCAAGTAGGCAGAGCCCCAGAGCAAGAGCACAGCAGAGGGATGGGGTCCAACTCTTCCATGACCTCTTTTTAGCACAGAGTGGACCAGGGTACTGGATTACTGCAGCTTCTCAATCTAAGTAGAAAGTAGTGGCCCTCTGCCCATTGCTGTCTCTGTCAATTTTGAACTGTGGGTATCTGATTGACTGTAAGATGTTACCGTTAGTAGCCATCCCAGGAAGACACAAACCACACTGCCTGAGCCAGCAGCACCTCACCCAAACATGGAAAACAGACACTTGCTACTGGTGACTTTTTCTTTTTTTTTCTTTCTTTCTCTTCTTTCCTCTTCTCTCCTGCCTCATCCAATAGAAGGAACACAGCACCACAACACCTGCTTGTCCCAACTCCAAACACACCTTCATGATGAACAGAGACCTGCATCCACATCCCTACCAGCGATTCTACCAATGCAAAGAGAACTGGAGAGCAAACCAGTAAAACTGACTTAATAACCAAAAAAAGTACACCTGCTCCACACTTGCAGATATAGTAAAACATAAAATCAGAGTGAAACAAATCAATACATAACTAACAGTTAAAGACAACAATTTCAAACTGTCTATGAAACAATAAACAGCCTAAAATCAAAAACAAACAAACAAAAAAAAAAAAAATAGGACAAGACAATAGAGAATTATCTATCATTGAAGAAGAACAAGCAATAGAATCATCTGAGAAGCAATTTAGAAGGTATGTATGTATACAGGACTCTTCAAGAGGTCCATAAAACCACAAATAGAATCAACTAGAAGACAGCCAGTACTCTGGAAAAATTCAGGAAAATAATTCAAGAACAAAATAACAAGATAAATACACAATTAGAACTCATATAAAAACAACAGTTACAAATCCAGAATGTTGTTGTTCTTAAGTACCTTCGAGTCGTTTCCGACTCATAGCGACCCCATGCACAGCAGAAAGAAACACTGCCCAATCCCGCGCCAGCCCCACAATCCATGCTATACTTGAGCCCATCATCGCAACCACCATGTCAATCCATCTCGTTGAAGGCCTCCCCCTCTTTCGTCGACCCTCCACCC
>NW_006921808.1:1962388-1975296 GCF_000298275.1 Orycteropus afer afer
CTCTGGCTTCCTGGCTTTTAATCCCCTTTCTCCTGCTCTTCCCGCCTGCTACCTTGGGTGTCCCTGAGTTGTCTCTCCTCACCTGTAACCCTGGGGCTGACTGCTCTTTTGTCCAGGTTCCTGGCTTTTATCCCCTTTCTCCTGCTCTCCAAATCCAGAATATGAACCCTAAAATCACAGTTAGACAACACAGTGGAAGGACAAAAGAGTAGACTGGAACTAGCTTACGAAAACATTGACTCCAGCCTTTGTGAAGAAAAATTAGAACAAAGATTTAAGAGAAATGAAGAGAACCTAAGAGTTATATGGGATGACAAGAAAATAAACAACATATGCCTCATGGGAATATCAGAACAAAAGAAAGCAAAAGCAAAAAAAAAAAAAAAATTGAGAAAATTGTGGAAGACTTGCTAACAGAAAATTTCCCCCACATCATGATGGAAGAAAATATATCTGTCCAAGAAGATAAAAGAACCCCATACAGGATAGACCCCAAGAGACTGTCACCAAGACATATCATAATCAAACTCTCCAAAACAAAAGACAAAGAATCTTGGGAGCAACTTGGGAAAAATGAATTGTCACTTACAGTGCACAAGCAATGAAACTAAGTTCTGATTACTCAGCGGAAACCATGCGGGCAAGTAGGCAATGGGACGGCATATATAAAACACTGAAGGAAAGGAACTTCAAACCAAGAATTCTATATCCAGCCAAACTGTCTCTCAAATATGAGGGTGAAATCAAGACATTCGGAGACAAACAGAAATTAAGGGAATTTGTGAAAACCAGACCAACCGTACAAGTAATGCTAAAGGGGGTCCTTCCAATGGAGAACACACAACAGAGAACAACAAATAAAACCAGGACACCTGATATCAACACTGAGAAACCAAACCAGAAAGAGATGATCAAAATAAGCTCATAAAACAAGAGAGTCATTCTGCAGACGACATCAGCAACAAAGCAAATAGAGGGAATAAAAGTTCTAATATCAAAACTTCCAAATAGAGAGGAAGACAGGGCAGTGTCTTTATAGAACTAACTGTTCCAAACTGAAGAAGATAAGAATTTACTTCAGGGTAACCACAAAGAAAATTAACAATCCCCCTAAGCAAATCTAGAAAGAAGAAAAACATTTGGGATTAGTAAGCACAAAACCAACAATAATGAAGAAAAGAGAAGAAAGACCTGATAACAAAATGAGCTCAGCAGAGAAAAATATGTGAAGCAAGGAAATCACCAACATAACAAAAAACACAACAGAATGACAGCAATAAATTCATATGTATCACTAATTAGCTTAATTTGCATTGGTCAAATCTGCTGCAAAAGACCTCTTTCAAGTGCTGAAGAGCAAAGATACCTCCTTGAAAACTAAGGTGCTCCTGACACAAGCCATGGCATTTCAATCACCTCATATTCATGTGAGAGATGGACAATGAATAAGGAAAACCAAAGAAGAGTTGATGCCTTTGAATTGTGGTCTTGGCAAAGAATGCTGAAAAATACCATCGACTGCCAGAAGAACAAATCTATCCTGGAAGAAATGCAGCCAAAATGCTCCTTTGAAGCAAGAATGGACAGACCTCATCTGTCCTATTTTGCTCATGTTTTCAGAAAGGACTGTTCTTTGGAGGATATCATGCTTGGTCAATGAAAAAGGGGAAGGCCCTCAACAAGACAGATCAACATAGTAGTTGCAATGATGGGCTCGATTTGCATAGGTTCACCAAGTTTGACTTGGCTACAGCCACTGCTAGGAGTTCTGGTAGCATAGTACCTAAGGTACTTGACTGCTAATGAGAAGGATTGTGGTTCAATCCCACCAGCCACTCCTCAGAAGGAATGTTTGGCAATCTACTTCCATAGAGATACCACCTTGGAAACCCAAGGAGGGGTCGCTATGAGTAGGGCCTAACTAAACAGCACAACAACAACGACAACAGCCACTCCTGAGTGTCCAATTTGCCAGTAGCTGAGAACAACACAGAGTCTCTGGTATGGGACTATTCCCCAAGATGATCAGCCAACTACATGATGGTAGGTTGATTATATTGAATCACTTCCATCATGAAGGGTGGTGTTTCGTTTTTACTAGAATCAATACACACTCAAGTTATAAATTTGCCTTCCCTGCATGTAATGCTTCTGCCAATATTACCATTTGTGGGCTTACAGAATGCCTTTTCTACTGTCATGGTATTCCACACAACATTGTCTCAGATCAAGGAACTCACTTCGCAGCAAATAAAATGAGACAATGCGCCCATGTTTATGGAATTCACGAGTCTTATTATATTCATCATCCTGTACGTGATGCTTGATAGAACAGCAGAATGGCCTTTAAACACTCAATTATGTACCAGCTAGGTGGCAACACTTTTCAGGTTTAATGTGCTCATCTGCTAACTGAAAGGTTGGAGGTTTGAGTCCCCCCAGAGACAACTTGGAAGAAAGGCCTGGCAATCTATTTCTGAAAAGTCAGTTACTGAAAACCCTATAGACCATAGTAATATTCTGCCACACATGGGGTTGCCATGAATCAGAAAAGACTGAATGGCAAATGGTTTTGAGTATAAATTTAGTTGGGTCGATATTAGTTCACTTTGTTGTTGTTTCTCTTGTTGAGTGCTGTCGAGTTATCTTCAACTCATAGCAAAACTATGCACAGCAGAACAAAACACCGCCCGGTCCTGCACCAGCTCTGCAATCCCTGCTATACTTGAACCCATCGCTGCAGCCACTGTGTCAATCCATCTTGTTGAGGGCCTTCTCCTCTTTCGTCAACCCTCCACCTTACCAAGTATGACATTCTTCTCCAGGGAATGGTCCCTTCTAATAACATGACCAAAGTAGGTGAGACCAAGTCTGGCCATTCTCGCATCCAAGGAGCATTCCAGCTGAACTTCCTCCAGGACAGATTTGTTAGTTCTTTTAGCAGTCCATGGTACTTTCAGCATTTTTCACCAGCACCACAACTCAAAAGCATCAATTCTTCTTCGGTCTTCCTTATTCAATGTCCAGCTCTCACATGTATATGAGGTGATTGAAAATATTATGGCTTATGTCAAGTGCACCTTAGTCCTCAAGGAGATATCTTTGCTGTTCAGCACTTGAAAGAAGTCTTTTGCAGCCGACTTGCCCAGTGCTATACATCTTCTGATGTCCTGACTGCTGCTTCCATTGGCGTGTTGATTATAGAACCAAGCAATGTGAAGTCTTTGACAACCTCAAACTTTTCCCCATTTTTCATGATGCTGCTTATAGGTCCAGTTGTGAGGATTTTTGTTTTCTTTATATTGATATGTAATCCACACTGCAGATTGTATTCTTCAATCTTCATCAGTAAGTGCTTTAAGTCATCCTCACTTTCAGCAAGCAAAGTTGTGTCGTCAGAGTATCACAGGTTGTTAATGATTCTCCCTCCAGTCTTGATGCCACATTCTTCTTCATACAATCCAGCTTCTCAGATTATTTGCTCAGCATACAAATTGAACAAGTATGGTGAAAGGATACAACCCTGACACACTCCTGTCTTGATTTTAAACTATGCAGTGTCTCCTTGTTCTGTTCAAACGACAGGCTCCTGGTCTATATGCAGGTTCCTCATGAGTACAATTAAGTGTTCTGGAATTCTCATTCTTCTCAATATTATCCACACTTTGTTATGATCGACACAATCAAATTCTTTTGCATACTCAATAAAACACAAATAAACATCTTTCTGGCATTCTCTGCTTTGAGCCAAGATCCATCTGACATCCACAATGATATCCCTTGTTCCACGTCCTCTTCTGAATCTGGCTTGCACCTCTGGAAGTTCTCTCTCAATATACTGCTGCAACTTTTTTGAATTGTGTTCAGTAAGATTTTACTTGCGTGTGATATTAATGATATTGTTCAATAATTTCCACATTCTGTGGAATCACCTTTCTTTGAAATGGATACAAATATGGATCTCCTCCAGTCAGTTGGCCAGATAGCTGTCTCCCAAATTTCTTGGCATAACCAAATGAGCGGCTCCAGTGGAGCATCTGTTTATTGAAATATCTCAATGGGTGTTCTGTCAATTCCTGGAGCCTTGTTCTTTGGCAATTCCTTCAATGCAGCTTCAACTTCTTCCTTCAGTATCATTGGTTCTTGATCACATGCCACCTCCTAAAATGGATGAAGACTGATCAGTTCTTTCTGGTACAGTGACTCTGTCTATTCCTTCTATCTTCTTTTGATGCTTCCTGCATCATTCAATATTTTGCCCATCTTTCAGTGTTACAATTCGAGGCTTAAATTTTTCCCTTAGGTCTTTCAGCTTGAGAAATGCCAAGTGTGTTCTTCTTTTTGGTTTTCTAACTCCAAGTTTTTGCACATTTCATTATAGTAATTTGCTCTGTCTGCTTGAGCTGGTCTTTGACATCTTCCGTTCAGCTCTTTCATCTTGTCATTTCTTCCATTTGCTTTGGCTACTCTCACTTAAGGGCAAGATTCAGAGTCTCTTCTGTCATCCATTTTGGTCTTTTCTTTTCTTTTTAATGACCTCTTGCTTTCTTCATGGATGATGGCCTTGATGTCATTCCACAATTCTTCTGGTTTTTGGTCACTGGTGTTGAATGCATCAAATTTATTCTTTAGATGGTCTCTAAATTCAGGAGGGATATATTCAAGATCATACTGTGGCTCTCTTGGGCTTGTTTTAATTGTCTTCAGCTTCAAGTTGAACTTGCACATGGACAGTTGATGGTCTGTTCTACAATCAACTCTTGACCTGGTTTTAGCTGAAAATACTGAGTTTTTTTCCATTGCCTCTTGCCACAGATGTTATCAATCTGATTCCTGTATATTCCATCTGGTGAAGTCCACGTGTATAGTCACCATCTGTGTTGTTGAAAATATGTATTTGCAATGAATAAGTCATTGGTCTTGCAAAATTCTATCATACAATTTCCAGCATTATTTCTGTCACCAAGGCCAAATTTTCCAACTACCAGTGATTCTTCTTTGTTTCCAACTTTTGCATTCCAGTCACCAGTGATAATTAACACATCCTGATTGCATGTTTGGTCAATTTCAGACTGCAGAAGCTGATAAAATTCTTCAATTTCCTCATCTTTGGCTTTGGTGGTTGGGGCATAAATTTGAGTAACAGTCATATTAACGGGTCTTCCTTGTAGATGTATGGAAATTATCCTATCACTGACAGCATTGTACTTCAGGACAGATCTTGAAACACCCTTTGTGATGATGAATTCTTCCTGGTATAGTGGATCATATGGTTGTCTGATTTAAAATGGCCAAAACCAGTCTACTTCAACTCACTAATGCCTAGGATATCAATCTTTATGCATTCCATTTCATTTTTGACAACTTCCAACTTTCCTAGATTCATACTTCATACATGCTATGTTCCAATTATTAATGGATGTTTGCAGCTGTTTCTCAATTTGAGCTGTATCACATCAGCAAATGGAGGTCTTGAAAGTTTTACTTATCCATATCAGTAAGGTTGGTTCTATTCTGATCATTCCACCCCTTCCTAGTTGTATTTTGAGAGCCTTCCAACCTAAGTGGCTCATCCTCCTACACTGTATCAGGCAATGTTTCCAGGCTATTCATATAGTTGCCTAGTATTATAATGGACAGTGTTTCTCTGCTATTCATAAAGTTTTCCCTGGGCAATTCCTTGAGAAGTGGATGGTCTCTTCCTTCTTCCCAGTCTATCTCAGTCTGCAAGCTGTGCTGAAACCTGTGCACCATGTGCAACCCCGCTGGCATTTGAAACACCAGTAGCACAGCCTCAAGCCTCACAGCAACATGCCACCACAACACGACAAACTGACAGACAAGTTTGTCTCCCTTAGTTGTTTGAAACCTCTCCACCCTCCCCTTATCTGGATCCCTCTGCCACTTGCTCACTCTCTCCTGGATGCCCTGGGTTTCCTTTCCTTTCCCCTCCACTTTTCCTGCTGCTTGGGGGTTGGGGTCTGGGTCCCTCCCTTCACCTGGATCCCTCTGCTGCTTGCTTGCTCTCACCAAGACACCCTGGCTTTCCTTTCCTTTCTCCTCCACCTTTGCTGCCACTTGGGGTTGGGGCGTGGGTACGTCCCCATACCTGGCTCCCTCTGACACTTGCTTGCTCTCTCCTGGATGCCCTGACTTTCCTTTTCTTTTCCCTCCATTTTTCCTGCCTCTTAGGGGTTAGGACATGGGTCCCTCCCCTTACCTGGGTCCCTCTGCTGCTTGCTCACTCTCTCCTGGATGCCTTGGCTTTCCGGTAGTTTACTTTACATTACAGCATTTAAGTTACAGGATATCAAAGAAAAGAGTATACATTACTGAAGGACTCTGCATCTTCTTCTGAGAGTCAGTGCATTTTCAATTTTTCTCATGATAACTGTCATGTTAGGCAGAAGTGTGACTTTGTTTTTATACTTATACAAAGTATAAGAAGATTAAGCATGGTTTAAGGAGATAAGTATGGGTGGGTGTTAAGTTGACAAGGGGTGGTCTCTGATGGTTAATCTTATGTATCAACTTGGCTAGGCTACAAGTATCCAGTTATTTAATAAAACACTAATCTAGGTGTTAAGGTCCCTCGATGGTGCAAAGAGTTTGTGCTCAGCTATTAACTTAAAAGTTTGCAATTCAAGCCCACCTAGTGGTACTGCAGAAGAAAGGCCTGGTTATCTGCTTCTGTTTAGATTACAGCCAAGAAAACCTTATTGAGCAGTACTACTCTGTAACTCATGGGCTGCTGTGAATAAGAATAAACTGTGTGGCAATAGTTTTTTGTCTTCTTTATTCCCCACCTTTGTTTTTAATCTAGGTGTTGCTGTGACAGTATTTTATAGATATGGTTAAGTTAAAATCAGTTGACTTTAAGTAAAGGTGATTACTCACAATAATGTGGATGTGCCTCACCTAAGCAGTCAAATGCCTTAAGCACAAAAACTGAAGTTTCTTGAAGAAGAAGAAATTCAGCCTCAAGACAGCAATTAACTCCTATCTTAGTTTCAAGCCTGCCAGCCTGCCCTGAAAATTTCAAACCTGCAAGCACTTACAATCTTATGAGTCAATTTCTTGAAATAAATCTCTTTAGATTGATAGACAGACAGACAGGTACATACATACACAGAAAAGTGGGTATAGGTAGAGATAGATAGATATATTTCCTACTGATTCTGTTTGTTTGGAGAACCCTGACTGATAGAGGAAATTCCTATAACCATCATCACAATCATGATACAGAACTATTCCATCATCACAAAGCTCTCCCTCATGCTACCATTATGTACCCACACACTCATTCCACCCACCTTAATGAACCCCTAGCAACCACTTACCTGTTACCCATTTCTAAAATTTTGTCATTTTGAAAATGTTATATAAATGGAACAGCAATAGGTGACTATCTTGGTTCCTTAGGACGGCTATAACAGAAATACCACAGATAGATGGCTTTATCAAAGGGATTTATTCTCCCTACAGTTTAGGAGGCTAGAAGTCTGAGTTCAAAGTGCCAGCTCTAGGGGCTGGGTGAATGCCCCTCGACCTTGTTCTTCAGCTCTGTCTCCTATTCTAGGCACATTGGAGCTGGAGGTTTTTCTGACTCATGCAGTTGTTGGCTGCTGGGGCTGACAAACTCAAGATCAACAGGTAAAATGGCACAACCCCAAGATTAGCAGACAACACAGAACACCAGTTCAAGACGAGAAGCAGTCTATGATTGGCAGGCAACACAGTAGGCCACTGGTGGTGATTCAGCCAAATGCAGGATCCAGATATGCCAAAAAGCTAGAGACCTTTCCTAGTGCATCTCCTTATATACTGGAAGCAGGCCACACCCTAAAGGCAGCTCCCTAGCTGCTCATAGAAGATTCCACCATGAAGGTGATTACAGTCTCATCATAGGGAATAACCACATCCAGCTGCCCAGCCACTCAAAACCACAGCCCAACCAAGCTGACACACAACTTTAACTACACAGTGACCTTTTGAGATTAATATTTTTTCAATCAGCATAATGCCCTAAAAATCCATCCAAGTTGCTGTTAGTATCAATTGTTCATTCTTTTTATTGCTGTGTAATATTCCATGGTGTAGATGTACCAAATTTGTTTAACCATTTGCCCATTGGAAGACACCTAAGTTGTTTCCAATCTTTTGCTATTATGAATGAAGCTGCCATTAACATTTGTTGTTGTTGTGTTGTTGTTTGCCATTGAGTCGGCCCTGACTCATAGCGACCCTTCCTTGGGTTTCCGAGCAGTATCACTACGGAAGCAGGAATGCCCAACCTTCCTTCCGAGGAGTGGCTGGTGGGTTTGAACTGCCAGCCTTCTGGTTAGCAGTCAAGTGCCTTAGCCACTATGCTACCAGAGCTCCTGCCATTAACATTTATATATAGGTTTTTCTGTGAACATACATTTTCATATCTCTGGAATAAATGTCCAGGAGTACAATTGCTGGGTTATATGGTAGTTACATGTTTAATTTTTTAAAGAAATTGTCAAACTACTTGCAGAATAGCTGTACTATTTTACTCTCCCACCAGCAATGTATATGTAATACAGTTTCTTGGCATCTTTGCCAGCATTTGGTGTTGTTACTATTTGTTATTTTAGTCATTTTCACCAGTATGTATTGATACATACTGGTCTTAATTTTCATTTCTCTAATGACGGGTGAGGTTGAACATTTCTGATGTTTTTACTTGCCACACATATCTCCTTTTCTGTCTGTCTCTTCATGTCTTTTGCTCATTTTTCTATCGTGGGTGTTTAGTATTGACTTTTGAGACTTCTATATGTATCTATGAGTCCTTTGGCAGATATGTGGCTTGCAAATATTTTCTTCCCATCTGTAGCTTATCTTTTTGTCCTGTACAAGGATCTGGTGAAGAGCAAAACTTTGAAATTTTAATGAATATTTTTCTTTTATGGATCATGCTTCTGGTGGCCTGTTTAAGAACTCTACTTGAAGTCGTATGTCCCGAAGATTTTCTCCTAAATTTTTTCTAGTTTTATATTTAAATCTATGATCCATTTTGAGCTAATTTTTGCATAATATGTCAAGTTTCAGTCAAGGATCAATTGAATCATTGCATCAGAACCATGTGTTCAAATAAAGGGTCTTTCCTATATTGAATTGCTTTTACACTTTTTTCAAAAACCAGTTGACCACACTTGTATGGGGGTTATTTCTGAGTTATCTATTCTGTTCCATTGATCTACATGTTGATCCCTCCACCAGTACCACACAGTCTTGATTACAGTAGCTATATAATCAGTTTTGAAATAGGATAGAGTGATGCCTCCCAATTTATTCTTTTTGAAAATTGTTATAACTATTCTAATTTCTTTGATTTTCCATATGTATCAGTCAGGGTTCTCCAGAGAACAGTATACACACACACACATACATACACACATACCCACATATATAAGTATTATATACATATATGCATATAACACACACACATATCTATATCTATCTGTCTATATGTCTTTTTGTCTGTTTAAAGAGAGAGAGAGAAAGATTTATTTCAAGAAATTGGCTGCAAGCCATGTCATCAGGCTGGAAATTCTCAGGTTATTACAGTCTTGAGGCCAGATATCTTCTTCCTTGGGAAACCTCAGTTTTGCTCTTAAGGCCTTTGAACTGGGCCCAATCTTCCTTCCCAGGAGTAACTGGTGGGTTTGAACCATCAGCCTTCTGGATAGCAGTCAAATGCCTTGGGTACTTTGCCACCAAAGCTCCCATTATCAAGGATACTCTCCTGCAATAGAGATTTTAATCAAGTCTACAAAATACTTTCACAGCAACACCTAGGTTAGTGTTTAATTGAATAACTTGGTTCTATGGTGGTGTAGTGCCAAAGGCATTTGACTGCTAACCAGAAGGCTGGTGGTTCAAACTCACCTGCCACTCCTCGGAAGGAAGACTGGGCAATCTACTTCCATAGAGATGCCACCTCAAAAACCCAAGGAGGGGTCGTTATGAGTCAGAACCAACTTGACGACATTGAGTTTGGTTTTTTTGGATAGCCTAGCTCCAACATTCGACTGTCAGTAATAATGTAGAGGATTGCATGTTGCTGTGACACTGGAAGCTATGCTACTAGTATTTTAAATATTAGCAGGTAACTCATGGTGGCCAGGTTTCAGCAGAGCTTCTGGACTAAGACAGACTAGGAAGAAGGATGTAAAAGTCCAATTCTGAAAAAAGTGACCACTGAAACCCTTATGAATAATAGGGAAACACTGCCTGATATCATGTCTGAAGGCACGCCCTTCAGGTTGGAAGGCACTCAAAATACTAATGGAGAAGAACCTCCTCAAAGTAGAGTCAACCTTAATGATGTGGATGGAGTAAAGCTTTCAGGACCTTCATTTCCTGATGTGGTATGATGATAAAGAAGAGGTGCAAATATCCATTAATAATTCGAATGTGGAAGGTACAAATCAGGAGTCTGGGAGAATATAGGTTCTCATAACTGAAATAGAACATAAAGATCCTAGGCATTAGTAAGCTGAAATGAACTGGTATTGGCCATTTTGAACTGGACAGTCATATGATCTAGTATGCCAGGAATGACACATTGAAGAAGAATGGCATCACATTTGTTGTCAAAAAGAACACTTCAAGATCTATCCTGAAGTACAGTGCTATCAGTGACAGGATAATACCCATACACCTACAAGGAAGACCAGTTAACATGATTATTATTCAAATTTACAAACCTACCACTAAAGCCAAATATGAAGAAACTGAAGCCTTTATCAACTTCTGCAGTCTGAGATTGACCAAACATGAAATCAAGATGTATTCATAATTACTGGTGATTGGAATATGAAAGTTGAAAACAAAGAAGAAACATTGGTAGGTGGAAAATATGGCCTTGGTGACACAAATCATGCTGGAGATAGCATGATAAAATTTTGCAACATCAATGACTTATTCATTGCAAATACTTTTTTTTGACAACATAAATTATGATGATATATGTGGACCTCACCAGATGGAATACACAGGAATGAAAGTGACTACATCTGTGGAAAGAAATGATGGAGAAGCTCAATATCATCAGTCAGAACAAGGCCTGGAGCCAGCTGTGGAACAGATCATCAATAGCTCATATGCAAGTTTAAGTTGAAACTGAAAATTGAAACAAGTCCACAAGAGATAATATATGACTTTGAGTATCTGTAACCTGAATTTAGAGACCCTTTGAAGAATAGGTAAGAGGTACTGAACACCATTGACCAAAGACCAGATGAGTTGCAGGATGACATCAAGGACATTATACATGAAGAAACCAAAGGCCATTAAAAAGACAGGCAAGAAAGGGGGAAAAAAGGGGAGGAGGACCAGGTTTGCTGGCCTGATAGAACCTAATAGAACCACTGAGACTATGGCCCCTAGCTGCCCTTCAGGTCTGGAATTAAACCCACACCTGTGGCTTCCAGTCAAACAAAAGACAGGCATATGAGTTGAACATTTATCTGAGGTAGATACACTCCTTGGAGAGAACAATCATGCAAGAAAGAAGGGCTGTTTATGCACAGGGAGATAGCTCAGGGGGCAGGAGTGCATGGAGGGATGGACACAGAGAAGAGGTAACTATCAGGAGGAAGAGGGAGGGGAGCTGTTGCATTGTGGTAAACTGTGGTCAATGTCATGAGACAAAGTGTATGTGAACTGCTGTATGGAAAGTGAATTTGCTCTGTAAATTTTCACTCAAATCACAATAAAAAAAAAAATAATAATAAAAAGACAGGAAAGAAAGAAAAGACCAAAATGGATGTCAGAAGAGACTCTGAAATTTGCTCCTAAATGGGGAGTAGCTAAAGCAAATGGAAGAAATGATGAAATAAAAGAGCCGAAAAGAAGATTTCAAAGGGTGGCACGAGAAGACAAAGTAAAGTATTATAATGAAATATGCTAAGGCCTGGAGTTCTAACAGAACATGGTTTTAAATCAGGAAAGGCGTCCACCAGGGTTATAGCCTTTCACCATAGTTATTGAATCCATATACTAAGCAAATAATCTGAGAAGCTGGACTATATGAAGAAGAATGTGGAATCAGGATTAGAAGAAGACCCATGAACAACTTGCGATATGAAGATGGCACTTACTGATGAAGATCAAAGACTACAGCTGTCAGTATGGATTATATTTCACCATAAACACCTCCCCCAAAAAAATACCCCAAACTCACTGGCATTGAGTCGATTCTGACTCAACTGACCTCCACTGGGCTTCCAAGGCTGTAAATCTGTATGGAAGCAGACTGCCTCATCTTTCTTCCATGGAGCAGCTGGTGGTTTCAAACCACTGACCTTTTGGTTAGCAGTCAAATACCTTAACCACTGCACCACCAGAGCTCCTTACACCTGAACAAAAGAAAACAAAAATCTTCACAACTGGACCAATAAGCAACATTATGATAATGAAGAAAATATTGAAGTTGTTAAGGAATTCATTTTACTTGTATCTATAATCAACACCCATGGAAGCAGCAGTCAAGAAATCAGACATTGTATTGCACTAGGCAAAACTACTGCAAAAGACCTCTTTAAAGTGTTAGAGACAAAGATATCACTTTTAAGACTACGGTGCCATTGTCTTTTCAATAGCCTCATGAAAGACGGACAATGAATAAGAAACCACATAAGAATTGATGTATTTGATCATTGGAGGAAAAAAAAGGGGGGACCAGGTTTGCTGGTCCGATAGAGCCAGATGGAACCACTAAGACTATGGCCCCTAGCTGCCCTTCAGGTCTGGAATCGAACCCACACCTGTGGTTTCCAGCCAAACAAAAGACAGGCATAAGAGTTGAACATTTACCTCAAGTAGATACACTCCTTAGAGAGAACAATCATGGGAGAAAGAAGGGCTGCTTATGC
>NW_006921808.1:1975613-1980650 GCF_000298275.1 Orycteropus afer afer
AAAAAAAAAAAAAAAAAGAATTGATGTATTTGAAATATGGTGTTGGTGAAGAACATTGAATGGATTGCCAGAAGAATGAGTAAATCTGTCTTGTAAGAAGTAGAGCCGGAATGCTTCTGGCAAGAATGGCCAGACTTTGTCTCTCATACTTTGGTCATGTTATCAGGAGGGACCAGTCCCTGGAGACAGTCTCTGTATCATGCTTGGTAAAGCAGAGGGTCAGCAAAATATGAGAAGAACCTCAACAAGATGGATTGAAACACTGGCTGCAACAATTGTGAGGATGGTGCAGGACTGGACAGTGTTTTGTTCTGTTGTACATAGGATCACTATGATTCAAAACCTAACAATAACAACACAGCCTAGCTAAGTTTACACAAAACTAACTAGTGTATCATATGAATTTTAGAGTGATCTTGTATATATCTGCAAAAAATCTTACTGGGATTTGAATAGAAACTGCATTATACCTGTATATCAATTTGGGGGTTACTAATATCTTTATTTGTTTACTCTTCTAATCCATGAACATGATATTGTACCTCCATTGATTTAGATTTTATTTCTTGCATCAGTGTTTCAGTTTTTGGCATACAAGTCCTATATATGTTTTGTTATATTTCCAAACAAAACCAAACTCACTGCCGTCGAGTCGAGACTGACTCACAGCGACCCCTTCTTCGGTTTCCTAGGTGGTATCTCTATGGAAGTAGATTGCCCAGTCTTCTTTCCGATGAGTGGCTGGTGGGTTTGAACTGCTAGCCTTCTGGTTACCAGTCCAATGCCTTAGGCATTATACCACCAGAGCTCCCTTGTTATATTTACACCTAAATATTTAATTTTTGAGCAATCATAAGTAGTATGGCAGTTTAAAATACAATGCCACTTATGATTCATTGTGAGTGCTTTCCACATATTTGTTGCTAGTACAAAGAAATACAACTAATTTTTTATGCTGGTCTTATGTCCTTAAACATTCCTGAACTCACTTACTAGTTCCAGGAATTTTTTTGTAGATTCCTTGGGATATTCTACGTAGGCCATCATGCTTTGTGTAAATAAGGACAGTTTTATTTCTTCCTTTCAGATGTGCATGCCTTTCCTTCCCTAATTGCACTGTGGAGAACTTCCAGCACTCTGTTAAATAGCTCTGAAGAAAAAGGACATCCTTGCTTTGTTCTGAATCTTAAACAAAAAGAATTCAGCCCTTCACCATTAAGTATGATACTAGCTGTAATTTTTTTTGTTTTGTTTTTTTGTTTTTTTGGTAGATGTTCTTTATGAGTTGAGGAAACTCCCTTTATTTCTATTTAGTTGCACGCCTTTTTTTTTTTTTTTTTTTATGAAAGAAGAGAGGTGTCATTAAAAGAAGTGGTTTTGAATTTTTCTTTCTTGGTTACCCAGAAGAGTATTTACATCCTCCACCTGCCCACACACTCTACCCCTAGCAAAGCACATGGTAAAGTTAGGAGTGAGATTGATTTAATAAAGCAGCAGAAAGGCATCTGTGAAGAAGAAAGTAGGAAAGAGAATTGGTGGGAAAGAGTACATATAGAAACTGAGGATACAGATGGAAATGAATTCCTTTGAAACTATCCATTCCTGCATATTCCTTTAAGTTACTTCCTTAGCATGGAGAAATAAAGTGTGTGTGTGTGTGCATATGTGTGTGTGTTACTGAGAGGTAGGTTTAAAAAAAAAAATCTTGTGTTGACATATTTTGTAAATCCAGTTACAAGTTTAAAAAAGCAACACATTTTACACTCTTGACAAGACTCTAAGTCCCTAAACAATCTAAATTTTGTTTTTCTTATATGAAGAATAAAGGGAGGAGGTTATGGAAGATTTCCCTGAGTCATAAGATTTTATAAGCTCATATGGTTAGACTCCTAGAAGATGGGAGGAAGGGAGCTTACATTATAAGGGAACTATTATCATCCCATTTTTATGGATGATAGACCTAAGTGCTGTGCATGCCCAGACTTGTAGAGCTAACAAGTGAAACGGGCCAAGATTTAAACATCAAGGCCTGTTTCTAAATCCAATGCTCTGTAAACTGACAATGTTGCCTCCAAGGGAATGTAATAGATATTATTTGTCTTCACTAAACTCTTCTTGGTAGTCTTGCAAATCACTCAGGAAACATTTGGTTGGAAGTGAGATGTAGTGAGGCTTGCTGCTTGCCCCTCACAGTCATGCCATGCCTCAAATGTTCTTCCTGGGGCCCTGAAGAAGCAGAACTGAGTTCTCTTGGAATCCCTGTCTAGACTCCACCACAGGTACCTAGAATAGCCAAATGGTACTTTCTGTAAACTAACCTGTTGCCACTGAATTGATTCTGACTCATAGCGACCCTGTTGTTCAGAGTAGAACTAACCCACAGGATTGCCAAGGCTGTAATCTTTACAGAAGTAGACCACCACATCTTTCTCCTGTAGAGTGGGTGGTGGATTCAAAGCTCTGACCTTTCAGTTAGTAGTGGAGCACTTTAACTACTGCACCACAAGGACTTCATTCTATAAAATTTTATGTAAAAGAGGCTACCCTAGAGGGCATTTCCATAACCAGGAGTATTCTCCAGTAATAGCTTGTGATGATGCCAACCCCTTAGGATAATCTATTTTAGAATGGGACCCATATTAGATAGCCTCCAGTCATAGTATCTGTAGGGGTTTCAATTCAATCAAGTATTTCTTAGTACTTCCTGTAGAAAAGCATTGGGGTAAAAGAAAAAGATGATGTTGATGATGATAATAAAGACAATAATATCAATAAAAGCAAAAATTTTTATCAAGTTTATATTATGTTCTAAGTACTTTCATAACAGTCAACCATCCTAAGTCTCTCTCAGGTCTGTTTGCCCTAAAGCTGTCCCCAAAGTGGTACAGACAAGGTTTTTACCCTTTCCTTACCAGGACTCTGCCTAGATACTAGCAGTTGGTATAAGCTGGGAAAGGTGCCTGGAAAGACATGTGAAATTTAGTAATTAACAGCCATATGACATTTACTATGAGTATAGGGTCACTATGAGTTGGAATCGAATCAATGGCAGGTGGATTGGGTTTTGAGTTTGACATGTGTCACACCAACATTTATTGGGTAAAACTGCATCTTTGGAATCAGTGTGTTTGTCTATCCTTCAGTTTTACTGTAAGCACTCAGCCTAGTTTCAGCACTTTAGAGTCTTAGCAATGATCTGTTAACTACCCAACATTACTTTGGCCCTAAGTTAGTATGGAAAAGCCTGGCGAAGTTTATGAGTTGAGGAAATTTTCAATGAATTTAACTACTTTGGGGAAAGACTGTGCCAGACTGACAGAATTACAACAATCCCTAAATTCAAAGAGACAAGAAACTATGTAAATGGAAGAAAGAGCTAAAGGTCCAAGAGGATAAATTTTCATTAACTGAGGATGAACGAAGGCACATATTCTGTCTTTGAATTGTTATACATGCTAGAAAAGAGATCACACAAAATACTCCACGTAGAGTGTTCAAAATAGCAAGTGCAAAGCACTGTGAAGACAATAACAAAGGAAATAATTTTACAAATTGCCATCAGACAGTGTCAGCAAAGTGAAATGATAGAATTGAAATGCTACAAAGAAGAATACAGACAAAGGTAACTTAATATGACATATAGGACGTGAATGTCATTATTGTTACACAGTAAATATAATCTATATAAAACTATTTGGAAACCATCACCTAACTTGTTTTGGTTACATCTCCAATAATCCTATGAAAACAATTATTAGTTGTACTTTATAATATGAGGAAACTATATTACAAAAAGATTAAATGGATTGCCAAAGATTACAAAACAAGCAAGTCATGAAAAAAATATCTAGCATGGATTTATCTCATTTAAATTGTCATGAAATAAAATAAAGTGAGGCATGAGAAATTATGAAGAACCTATCACAGACATTCACATAACAAGATGATTTGGCTTCCAATGACTGAAGATAGTCTGACAACAATTCATTGTAGGAAAGCTTTCTTGCTAGATTCTCTTTTTCATTAACCTTGATGTAACAGGAGAAGTGGTTCTGAAATATGTTTTATTATATGCTTCCCACCAGCCACATAAATTTTCAAACAATTTATGGGGCGCTGATTGACCAATTGAATCAACAAATTAAAAATATCTCAAAGGAGACTCTAAACCTAGTTTCTGAATTGCATGCAATAGCATTTTAATTTCCACTTGATCATTCAGGATACTGCTGGAAAATTCATTTCAATCAATAAGGATATAATGGGCATCTCCCAGGTGTCAGGTACTGTGTTAGGTGATAGCGACCAAAGATGAAAACAGGTTAACTGATCTATCTCTCAAGCTTTAAGTATGTTTATTTTTTTATCCTTAATAGTGATGCTGCCTCAGAAACCCGAAGGAGGGATCGCTATGAGTTGGATCCGACTGGACAGCAGTGAATTCAGATTGGTCTTTGGTAGTATTTGGGAACCATCATATCTAAATTGGAATAAATTTTTGGAAATTTTACTGATTATAAGCATGGAAGAGAGAAAGAAAACAGACAATTTAAATACAAAATGGTAAATGGCATGATACATAGCTATTGTTATCGTTACATGCCTTCAAGTCAGTTCCAACTCATAGAGACCCTATGTAAAACAGAATGAAATGCTGTCTGGTCCTGTGCCATCCACACAATCTTTGCTATGCTTGAGGCCATAGTTGCAGCCATGGCATCAATCCATCTCATTATGATTCTCCCCCTTTTTCTATGGCCCAGGTCTGGTGCAAAGTGCCTAAGGCATTTGACGGGTAACCAGAAGGCGGGTGGTTCAAACCCACTAGCCACTGCTTGGAAGAAGATTGAGCAATTTACTTTCGTAGTGATGTTGTTGTTGTTGTTAAGTGCCGTCGAGTCGTTTCCAACTCATAGCGACCCCATGTACAGCAGAATGAAACACTGCCCAATCCCACGCCAGCCCCACAATCCCTGCTATACTTGAGCCCATCATCGCAGCCACTGTGTCAATCCATTTCGTTGAAGGCCTCCCCCC
>NW_006921808.1:1984876-1986539 GCF_000298275.1 Orycteropus afer afer
AACAATCCACCATTCGGCCTAGAGATCTTGGATTCGTCATGGTTGGAGTTAACAGCATGTATACTGCCTGCCAACCTTGAGCTCGTCAGCCCCTGCAGGAGCATGAGTGGGGAAAAGCCTCCAGCTTGATGTCTGATTCAAGAACTTGGGACTTGCCAGCTTCTATAACTGTGTGAGCCATTTTCCTCCAAGATAATTTTTTTCTTTCTCTCTTTTTCTATATATAAGCTTTACTGGTTTTGCTTCTCTAGAGAACCCAGGCTAACACATTTGGTACTGGGAGTGGTTCTAGAGAGACAAAATCATAAGGTTGGACTTCCGAAATTGTTTCTCCAATTTATAATCATAAAGGCACTGATGACCCTGCCTCCATTAGTAAAGAGGGCCCTGCTAATCCATGGCGTGAGGCAGCAACATTAATATGCAAAATAACACCATAAATAGATCAAGTACTTTTGAGAATTGAGGCTCTGGGAGAACACATATTTGATATTTTTCTGCAATTTTGTCAGCATTGGGTGTATAAGGAAGCTGGTTGGTTGGTCCTACTTACACTAGACAAAGTGGTGAGCGAGGGAGATGAGCTCAGGGCTGCTGAGTCGTGGCTTAAGCGCTGCATAAAAGACCTCAATGTTTCCAGTTGTGCTCTGAGAGAAAGCCCTATTTCTTCTAGTAACAGAGCTGATAGTGCCAAAAATCAAACCCAGAGTCTTATTGTAAGGATGGCTGAATTGTAACGCCAATTGAATTACCAACCAAGAATGGTTGTCTGAAGTTAAAGTGAGGGCATTGATTGGGAAAAAATGGGATCCTGAAACCTGGAATGGGGACATATGGGCAGACAGGAAGATCAGGATATGGAGCCTGTAAATTCTGTTGACTCTCTCCCATCTGAAGGGATTAAGGGATTACTGTAAAACCATTACCCCCTTCACCTCACTTTGATGAAATTAACCCAGCTGTTCCTGATGGGTCATTGCCTGAGGCAGAGGTCAAGGAAGACATCACTGATGTTCTCAGGAACTGCCCCAACCACTCATTGTTGCTGCCAGATCTATAACTAAAATTAAGTACAAGCGAGCCCCAAAAGGTGAAATACAAACTGTGACTGAGGAGGTGGTATGCTATACCCGAAAAGACCTACTTGATTTTGCTAACATGTAGAGACAGAAATCTGGAGAATATGTATGGGAATGGCTACTGAGGGTGTGGAATACTGGTGCAAGGAATGTAACATTGGATTGGTCTGAGTTTATTGATTTAGGCCAACTAAGTACGGATCCTTTATTCAGTGCTTCACCTCGAGAGCCTAGGAAAGTATCTGATAGTTTATTTGGTTGGCTTACTGAAGCACAGATTATGCAGTGGCCTACCTTAAGTCAAGCTGAAGTACCAGACCCACTTTGGTATAATGTAGAAGAAGGTACTCAGAGGCTTAGGGAAACTGGCCTATTAGAATGTATTTATCAGATTGGACCCTTAGAGCCAGAAATGCAGAGTCCAGAAGACACGCCTTTCACCAGTATGGTGAGGAATAAATTTGTGAAGGGAGCTCCAGCATCCTTGAAGACTGCTGTGATTGCCCTAATTGAATTAAAACACTTAACTACGATGGGGCTGATTGGACCCCGTGGTAGTAGGGGCCAAGTGGCAGCAGTTAATC
>NW_006921808.1:1986639-1989698 GCF_000298275.1 Orycteropus afer afer
TAGCAAACCTACTAAATATTTACTTGATCTGTATAGGCAGAAGAATTCTAGGTCATGTGAACAGCAGCCTAGATTTAATCACCAGAGTACAGAGTCACGGCCTCTCAATCAATTCCCAGACTTGAGTCAGTTTACAGACCCACAACCCCTTGAATGAAGGGGAAGCTGGGTCCCTTTAAGGAAGGACCCCACTACATTGCCCAAAATTTGTAATATCAGTCTTTCTCCCTGCCTTCCTCAAAGGGATCTGAGGCCTTTTACAAGAGTGATTGTTCATTGGGGAAAAGGAAATAATCAGACTTTTCGGGGATTACTGGACACTGGCTCTGAACTGACACCAATTCCAGGAGACCCAAAGCGTCATTATGGCCCACCAGTCAGAGTGGAGGCATATGGAGGTCAAGTTATTGATGAAGTCTGAGCTGAGGTGCATTTCACAGTGGGTCCAGTGGGTCCCCAAACCCATCCTGTAGTGATTTTCCCAGTGCCAGAAAGCATAATTGGAATAGATATATTGAGGAATTGGCAGAATTCCCATATTGGGTCTCTGACATGTGAAGTAAGGGCTATTATGGTAGGAAAAGCCAAGTGGAAGCCATTAGAACTGCCTCTACCTACAAAAATAGTGAATCAAAAGCAGTACCACAACCCTGGAGGGATTGCAGAGATTACTACCACCATCAAGGACTTGAAGGATGCATGGATGGTGATTCCCACCACATCCCCATTTAATTCACCTATTTGGCCTATGCAAAAAACAGATGGATCTTGGAGAATGACAGTAGACTATCATAAATTAATCAGGTGGGGACTGCATTTGCAGCTGCTGTTCCTGATGTGGTTTCATTGCTTGAGCAAATTAGTACATCTCCTGGTACGTGATCTGGCAAATGCCTTTTTCTCAATACCAATTTCAAAGGACCATCAGAAGCAGTTTGCTTTCAGCTGGCAAGGCCAACAGTATAATTTCACAGTGCTTCCTCAGGAGTGTATCAACTCCCCAGCACTACGTCATAATTTAGTCCGTAGGGATCTTGATCACCTTTCGCTTCCACAAGACATCACACTGGTCCATTAATTGATGACATGATGTTGATTGGACCTAATAAGGAAGAAGTATCAATGACTCTAGACTTATTGGTGAGACATATGCATGCTAGAGGTTGGGAAATTAGCCCAACAAAAATTCAGGCACCTTCCACCTCAGTGAAATTTCTGGGGGTCCAATGGGCATGTCAAGATATCCCTAGTAAAGTGAAGGATAAGTTATTGTATCTGGCTTCCCCACAACTAAAAAAGGAGACACACGTCTGGTTGGCCTCTTTGGATTTGGGAGGCAACATATCCTCATTTGGGTGTGTTGCTGTGGCCTATTTATCAAGTGACTAGGAAAGCTGCTAGTTTTGAGTAGGAACAACAGAAGGCTCTGCAACAGGTTCATGCTTCCATGCAGGTTGCTCCACCACTTGGGCCATATGATCTGGCTGATCCAAAGGTGCTTGAAGTGTCTGTAGTAGATAGAGATGCTGTTTGGAGTCTTTGTTGTGGTTGTTGTTGTTATGTGCTGTCGAGTCAGACCTGACTCTTAGTGACCCCTCCTTGGGTTTCCGAGGCAGTATCACTATGGAAGTAGATTGCCCCATCTTCCTTTGGCAGGTCCCTATTGGTGAATCGCAACGCAAACCTTTCGGATTTTGGAGCAAAGCCCTGCCATCCACTGCAGGTAACTACTCTCCTTTAGAGAAACAGCTTTTAGCTTGTTACTGGGCTTTAGTAAAGACTGAATGCTTAACCATGGGCCACCAAGTCATCATGAGGCCTGAACTGGCCATCATGAACTAGGTGTTGCCTGACCCACAGAGTCATAAAGTTGGACATGCACAGCAGCACTCCATCATTAAATGGAAGTGGTATATCAGAGATTGGGCTTGAGCAGGACATGAAGGCACAAGTAATTTGCATGAGAAAGTGGCCCAAATGCCTATGATCTCCACTCCAGTCACATTACCTTTTCTCTCCCAGTCTGCAACTATGGCCTCATGGAGAGTTCCTTATGATCACTTGACTAAGGAAGAGAAAACTCATGCCTGGTTTACAGATGGTTCTGCGTGATATGCAGGCACCACTCAAAAGTGGACAGCAGCAGCACTGCAGTCCCCTTCTGGGACTTCCTTGAAGGACAGTGATGAAGAGAAATCCTCCCAATGGGCAGAACTTCGAGCCGTGCATACGGCTGTTCACTTGCATGAAACAAGAAATGGCCAGATGTGCAATTATATACAGCTTCATTGGCTGTGGCTAATGGCTTGGCTGGATGGTCTGGCACTAGGAAGGAGCATGATTGGAAAATTGGTGACAAGGATGTGTGGGGAAGAGGTATGTGAATAGATCTCTCTGACTGGGCCAAAGGAGTAAACATATTTGTGTCTCATATGAACGCCCATCAAAAGGTGAACTCAGCAAAGGAGGAGTTTAACAATCAGGTGGATAGGATGACACATTCAGTGGAAACCCGCCATCCTTTTTCCCCAGCTACTCCTGTTATTGCTCAATGGACTCATGAACAAAGTGGCCATGGTGGCAGGAATGGAGGTTATGCATGGGCTCAGCAACATGGACTCCCACTTATCAAGGCTGATTTGGCTACTGCCACTGCTGAGTGCCCAATCTGCCAGCAGCAGAGAACACCACTGAGTGTGCAATATGGAACCATTCCTTGGGGTGATCAGCCAGCAACATGGTGGCAGGTTGATTACATTGGACCACTTCCATCATGGAAAGGAGAGTGTTTTGTTCTTACTGGAATAAATACTTCTTCTGGATATGGATTGCCTTCCCTGCACACAATGCTTCTGCTAAAACTACCATCCATGGACTTACAGGATGCCTTATCCACCATCATGGTATCCCACACAGCATTGCTTCAGATCAAGGGACTCACTTCACAGCAAATGAAGTGCAGCAATGGGCCTATGCTCATGGAATTCATTGGTCTTACCATGTTCTCCATCATCCTGAAGCAGCTGGCTTGATAGAACGACGGAATGGCCTACTGAAAA
>NW_006921808.1:1989953-1993605 GCF_000298275.1 Orycteropus afer afer
TTTGCTTCTTGTCCCTGCTACCCTATGCTCTGTGAGTCTGGAGACCTTAGTCCCAAAGGGAGGAACACTCCCACCTAGAGACACAACACTGTTTACATTGAACTGGATATTAGGAACGCCACCCGACCATTTTGGCTTCCTCATGCCTCTGGATCAACAGACAAAGAAGGGCATTACTGTACTATCTGATGTGATAGATCTTGATTACCAACAGGAGATTGGATTGACATTACCTTATGGAGGTAAAGAAGAATATGTCTGGAATACAGGAGATTCTTTAGGACGTATCTTAGTACTACCATGCCCTGTGATTAAAGTCAATGAAAAATTACAGCAACCCAATTCTGATATGACTACTAATGGTCCAGACCCTTCAGGAATGAAGGTTTGGGTCACCCCACCAGGCAAAGAACCATGATCAGCTGAGGTACTTGCTGAGGGCAAGGGAAATACAGAATGAGTGGTGGAGGAAGGCAGTTCTGAATATCAGCTACAACCACATGACCAGTTGCAGAAACGAGGACTGTGATTGTTATATTTCTTCATTGTATTTGTGCATCAAGTATTTTTGTTGCTTTCTGTTATGAACCATGAAATGTAAATAAAGTTAACATGTTTCGGTTGTATGTGTGTTAGGGTATCATGTTAGGCACAAATATGACTTTATAATTGTCCTTATTTACAGACTATATATAGTTAAGAAGATGTGTACAACTGCCAAATTCACAAGGGGTGGAGTGTGATAGTTGGAGCTGTGTGTCAACTTGGCTGGACCACAACTCTGAGTGGTTTAAGCAATTGTGATGTGGGTTGTTCCAATGATGGGATCAGATGTATGTGTTTTGAGCAGCCCATCCATTGAAAGGGAGTTTCCCTAGAGGTGTGGCCTGCTTCCAGTACATTTACAGACATCCTGGGAAAAGAGACACTCTTCTGTGGATTGGGATTCTGTTGTGCTGCCTACAACAGTCCATGAGTGAAAAATCCACTATTTGGCCTAGAGATCTTGGATTCGTCATTCGTTGGAGTCAATGGGTATAATGCCTGCCAACCTTGAGCTCGTCAGTCCTTGCAGGATCATGAGTTGGGAAAACCCTCCAGCTTGATGTTTGATCCAAGAACTTGGGACTTTCCAGCTTCTATAAGTGTGTAAGCCATTTTCCTAAAATAAATTTCTCTTTCTCTTTCTCTCTCTCTCTATAAGCTTTGGGAGCTCTGGAAGCATAGTGGCTAAGGCACTTGACTGCTAACCAAAAGGCTGGCAGTTCAAATCCACCAGCCACTCCTTGGAAGGAAGATGGGGCAATCTACTTCCATAGTGATAATGCCTTGGAAACCCAAGAAGGGGTTGCTATGAGTCAGGTTTGACTTGACAGCACATAACAACAACATATAAGCTTTATTGGTTTTGCTTCTCTACAGAACCCAGTCTAACACAGGAGGGAAGGAGAGGGAAAATTTCTAGATAGGATGGAAAAATAAGATATATATCTCTATATATAGGTACCAAAATTATTAGTGGTTGCTAGGAGTAGGAAGAAGAGGGAAGGGGGAAGCTTTTGTTTGGGGGGCATTCACTTTATGCTTATGGGTGGTGGAACATTTTGGAAAAGGATAACAATAAAGGTGACACAACATGAAAAATGTAATCAATGTCCCTGAGCTTCAAATGTGGAAGTTGTTATGTTGGCAAATGTCTGGTGTATGTTTTCACCACAATAAAAGTTAAAAAAAAAAAAAAAAAAAAACGCCTTTCTGATATTCTTTGCTTTCAGCTAAGATCCATCAGACATCAGCAATGATATACCTCATTCCACGTCTTCTTCTGAATCCAGCTTGCATTTCTAGAAGCTCCCTGTAAATACAATGCTGCAACTGTTACTGAAGACCACTCTTCTGTTTGTTTATCATACTTTGGTGAGTTGCATGCTGCTCTGAGGCTGGAAGCTATGTCACTAGTATTTTGAATATCAGCAGGGTCTCCCATGGTGGACAGGTTTCAGCAGAGCTTGCAGACTAAGACAGACTGGGAAGAAGGATGGGGTCATCCACTTCTGAAAGAACTGGCACTGAAAACCTTAGGAATAATAGCAGTAAAACACTGTCTATTACTTTATGAAACATTGTCTGATATAATGCCAGAAGATGAGCCCCTCAGGTTGGAAGGCACTCAAAATATGACTGGAGAAGAGCTGTCTCCTCAGAGTAGAGTCAACTTTAATGATGTAGATGGAGTAAAACTTTTGGGACCTCCATTTGCTAATGGGGCACAACTCAAAATGGGAATAAACAGGTGCAAACATCCATTAATAATTGGAATGTGGAATGTACAAATTATGAATCTAGTAAATGGGAAGTTGTCAAAAATGAAATGAAATGTATAAAGATCGATATCCTAGGCATTAGTGAGCTGAAATGTATTGGAATTGGCCATTCTGAACTGGACAGTCATATGGTCTACTAGGCTGGGAATGACAAATTGTAGAGGAATGACATTGCATTCATCATCAAAAAGAACATTTGAAGATCTATCTTAAAGTACAGTGTTGTCAGTGATATGATAATATCCATACACCTACAAGGAAAACCAGTTAATACAACTTCTATTCAAATCTACCCACAACAGAGCAAAAGATGACGTAATTGATGATTTTTGCCAACTTCTGCAGTTTGAAATTGACCAAACATGCAATCAATATGTACTGATTATTGTGGGTGATTGGAATGCCAAATTTGGAAACAAAGAAGGAACACCGGTAGTTGGAAAATATGGCCTTGGTGATAGAAATGATGATGGAGATCACAAGGTAGAATTTCTCAAGACTTATTCATTGCAAATACTTTTTTTTTTTCAAAAACATAAACGGCTAGTATACATGTGGACCTCACCAGACAGAATACATAGAAATAAAACTGACACTATCTATAGAAAGAGGCAATGGAGAAGCTCAGTATCATCAGTCAAAACAAAGCCAGGAGCTGACTGTGGATCAGACCATAAATTTTTCATATGCAAGTTCAAGTTGAAGCTGGGGAAAAGTAAAGCAAGTCCATGAGAGCCAAGAGATGACCTTGAGTTAATCCCACCTGAATTTAGAGACCATCTGAAGAACACATTTAAAGCACTGAACACCAGAGATTGAAGACCTTACCAGTTCTGGGATGACATCAAGAGCATCATACAGGAAGAAAGCAGGTGGCCATTAAAAAGACAAGAAAGGAAGAAAAGGCCAAAATGTATGTCAGTAGAAACTCTGAAACTTGCTCTTGAATTGATAGTAGCTAAAGTGAAAGGAAGAAATGTTGAAATAAAAGCACTAAACAGACTGTTAGATAGATAGAGATAAGTTTTGATTTGGGAGAAGAAAAGGGCAATGTACCAAATGTGAGTGATCAATACAGTGGCATTGAGGAAGAGAAAGACACAGAGAGGTATGTGGGAAGTACAGACAACAAAGATGAACCCTTTTGCTCATACAGTATGGCGTGGTCAGTGAAGGCAAACACAGGTATATGGGTGGATAGATGGGTGGACAGACTGAAATATTAGGTATGTATATGAAGTGGAGAGTGCACCCAAGAACATGTATAGGGTTGGTAGACAGTGGTCCAATAACTTTATGTGTATGATCTGAATTCCCAGGTGTATAAG
>NW_006921808.1:1993705-2008308 GCF_000298275.1 Orycteropus afer afer
GTTCCACCTCCTACTGTGACAAGTAGCGACTGAAATCTTAAAAGCTTGCAAGCTGCCATCTAGATGCAACGATGGGTCTCTCCTCATCCAGAGCCAAGAAGAATGAAGAAAACCAAAAATTCATGGAAACAATTAGTCCCTAGTGACTGGTACACCATCCGATCTTCAGCCTATATGACTATGAGACCAGAAGAAATAGATGGTGCTCAGCTACTACTGTCAACCAATTGGAAGAGAATCTTTGTAGGAGATCCTAGATAGACAGGGAGAAAAATGTGGAACAAAACTCAAAATCATTTGGGGGGACAATAAAAAGCGGGGAACAGGTTTGCTGGCCCGATGAATCCTGGTGGAACCACTGAGACCATGGCCCCTAGCTGCCCTTCAGGTCTGGAATTGAACACACGCTTGTGGCTTCCAGCCAAACAATAGACAGGCATATCAGTTGAGCATTTACCTGAGGTAGATACACTCCTTGGAGAGAACACCCATGAGAGAAGGAAGGGCTGCTCAGGCACAGGGAGACAGCTCAGGGGGTAGGAGTGCATGGAGGGATGGACACAGGGAAGAGGTAGCTATGTGGGAGGAAGTGGGAGGGGAGATGTTGCATTGTGCTAAATTGTGGTCAATGTCATGAGACAAAGTGTATGTGAACTGCTATATGGAAAGTGTATTTGCTCTGTAAATTTTCACCCAAATCACAGTTTTTTAAAAAAAAGGAGCTAAACAGAAGATTTCAAAGGATGGCACGAGAAGACAAAGTAACGTATTATAATGAAATGTGCAAAGACCTGGTATTAGAAAACAAAAAGGGATGAACACACTTGGCATTTCTCAAGTGAAAGAACTGAAGAAAAAAGTCAAGTCTCAAGTTGCAATACTGAAGGATTCTATGGACAAAATATTGATTGATGCAGGAAGCATCAAAAGAAGATGGAAGGAATACACAGAGTCACTGTATCAAAGAATTGGTCAATGTTCAACTATTTCAGGAAGAAGTATATGATCAAGAACCAATGGCCCCAAAGGAAGACGTCCAAGCTGAACTGAAGAAATTGGTGAGAAACAAGGCTCCAAGAATTAAAGACATATCCATTGAGATGTTTCAACAAATGCATGCAGCTCTGGAGGCACTTACTCATCTATGCCAGGAAACTCATCTATGACTGCCCAACTGACTGGAAGGGATCCAGTATTTGTGCCCTTTGCAAAGAAAGGTGATGCAACAGAATTTGGAAATTATTGAAGAATATCGTTAATATCACACACAAGTAAAATTTTGCTGAAAATAATTCAAAATCGGTTGCTGCAGTATATTGACAAGAGGACTTCCAGAAATGATAGATATCTACACAGAGAATAGTGCATACTAGCCAAAGAGCAACAATTCAACCCCACAGCTCTATGACTTGTTGACTTTCCTCTTTCAGTGTTTCTTCTGACAGTGTAATTCTCACTGTAAGTTGGTAAACTGGCATTCTTGGCGTACATGACTTCTCAGGGCTTAATTGTTTCATGTAGAAATGACAAATGCACTTTCAAAGCAGAAGAGTTAGGTGATCAATGCAGGACAAAGGTAATCATCTAATTTCATGCTTATAATTACATCTTTGAAACTCTACTCTTCTCTATGCCAAAGCTATGAATTACTATCAAGAAATTTGGGCCCTATTTTTAATATGCTTATTGACTTTTTTTTTTTTAAGAGACCAAGTTTTATTTAATGTATAATTTGAAAATTGGGGTAACATTTTGACTAGGGAATCAAAAATGTTACAAATTTGAAACTTTGTAAAATTCTTATAAAACATCTTATCAGTATTGCCATGGAAATGGGGCCAGAATAGTGTTTATATAACAATTTACCCTTAAACACAGCTTCTAGTCTTAGTTTCTATTCCTCCAAAGTGAACGGGCACAGATAACTCTTCAAGAGAGTCTAATGCCTATGGAAAACTGTTTTTTACTAGAGTATCTATACCATAATTTGACTCAAAGGTGACTTTTACTAAACCAGTTTCTTCAAGATTCAAGGTTCAAAAGACCATCATCTTAGGACAAATGGCCTTGGTGGATCACCCAAACTCCATGGACCACAGAAATCTGCATTCAAAAAGAATTCAAAATGTTTCTCAGTTATCTTGTTTGAGGTTCTAGTGACTTATTTTTCTCATTTTTTTTATAACTTATTTGTTGTTGTTGTTGTTGTTGTTACTGAGAGTATATACAGCAAAACAAATACCAATTCAAAAGTTTCTACATGTACAATTAAGTGGCATGGATTACATTCTTCAAGTTGTGCAACCATTCTCACCCTCATTTTCTGAGTTGTTCCTCCCTCATTAACATAAACTCACTGCCCCCTAAGGTTCCTATCTAATCATTTAAATTGTTGTTGTCAATTTGATCCCACAGATCCTAAAAGAGCATAATGCTCAAGGCAGACATTCTTTACTAGTTAAGCTAAACTATTGCTTGGTTTTAAGAAGACTTCAGGGGATATTTTTGGTTTAAGGTTTAAAGATGATCTCAAGACAGTAGTTTTAGGGGTTCATGCAGCCTCCAGAGAGCAATTATTTTGC
Organism: Orycteropus afer afer; assembly: GCF_000298275.1. Lineage (NCBI taxonomy): Eukaryota > Metazoa > Chordata > Mammalia > Tubulidentata > Orycteropodidae > Orycteropus > Orycteropus afer. The sequence goes on from NW_006921808.1 coordinate 1,996,288, forward strand.
CTTGGATGCCCACTTGCAAGCTTTTAAAAACCCAAGAACTACACAACTACTTAGGAGGTAGGACTAGAAGAACCAGACATATTGTTAAGCCAATTACTGTGATGTCCCATAAAACCATGATTACAATCCAAGTAAATAAATTGCCTGGGGTATCTGGTTGTACATAAACAGCCTCAGCAGCCACTTTTTTAATGTTGTTATTGTACATATGTCTACCACACAACTTTTGCCAATTCAACATTTTACAGGTATACAACTTATCAACAGCAATTATATTAAAAGAGTATTAAACCTTACTCTTAATTCAATTTTCCATCACAGTAAACAGAAAATCAGCACTCCATAAGCAATAAGGCCATCCTTTCACTGTCCCTCCCATACATGGGAACCAATAAAAACAGTGGTCTCTACACATTTGCCTTGTCTTGTCATTTTCTATAAGTGAGGTCATACAATATCTGCCCTTTTGACATTGACTCATTTCACTCAATAAAATGTCTTCAAGCCCCATCCATTGTGGCATGTATCAAGAATTTCCCACTTCTGTTTGTCAGTTTATTGTACTGTGGTGGCTTGTGTGTTGCTATGATTCTGGAAGCTATGCCACCAGTATTTCAAATCCAGCAAGAGCACCTATGGTGGACAGGATTCAGCAGAGCTTCCAGATGAAGATAAACTGGGAAAAAGCCTGGTGATCTACTTCTGAAAAAACTGGCCAGAGAAAACTTTATGAATAGCAATGGAACACTGTCTGATATACTGCCAGAAGATGAGCCCCTAAGGTTGGAAGGCACTCAAAATACAACTGGGGAAAAGAGCTGCCTCCTCAAAGCAAAGTCACTCTTAATGATGTGGATGGAGTAAAGGCTTCATGACCTTCATTTGCTTATGTGGCACTACTCAAAATGAGATGAAACAGCTGCAAACATCCATTAATAATCATAATGTGGAATGTACGAAGTATGAATCAAGGAAAATTGAAAGTTGTCAAAAATGAGATGGGAAAAAAAATGAAATGGAATGCTTGAAGATCTATATCCTAGACATTAGCAAGCTGAAAGACCAGTGTTGGACATTCTGACTCTGACAATTCTATTGTCTACTATGCTAGATCGGACAATTCTATTGTCTACTATGACCAATTGAAGAGGAATGACATAACATTCATCCTCAAAAGGAACACTTCGTCTACAGGAATTCCATAACATTTAACTGTATTCATGTAGAACTTGTAAATATACCAGAAGGGAGTTGTTCAATAGAAATAGAGGATAATGCATGGTTTATAATCAGAAAAGGTGTGTCAGGGTTGTATTCTTTCACTATACTTATTCAACCTGTATGCTGAAAAATAATCCAAAAAGCTGGACTTCATGAAGAAGAACAACGAGATTTCAGGATTAGAGGAAAACAACCTGACATAACCTTTCCTGCTAATAGTGAAGAGTACTTGAAGCACGTACTGATAAAGATAAAAGACTACAGCCTTCATTATGGATTACATCCCAACATAAAGAAAACAAAAATTTTGACAACTGGATCAATAAGTAACATCATGATAAATGGAGAAATGATTGAAGTTGTCAAGTATTTCATTTTACTTGGATCCACAAAGCCCATGGAAGCAGCTGTCAGGAAATCAAACAGCATATTACATTGGGCAAATACGCTGCAAAAAAACTTGTTTAAAGTGTTACAAAGCAAAGATGTCATCTTGAGGACAAAGGTGTATGTCACTCAAGCGATGGTATTTTCAATTGTCTCATATGCATGTGAAAGCTGAATGAATAAAGATCAAAAAAGAATTGATGCATTTGAATTATGGTGTTGGTGAAGAATACTGAATATATTCATTGGACTTCCAGATGGATGAGTAAATCGATCTTAGAAGAAACATAGCCAGAATAGAACGCTCATTAGAAGTGAGGATAGTGACACTTCATCTCACATACGTTAGACATGTTATCAGGAGAGACCAGTCTGTAGAGAAGTACATCATGCATGGTAAAGTAAATGGTCAGTGAAAAAGAGGAAGACCCTCAAAAAAAAAAAAAAAAATGACTGACACAGTGGCTGCAACAATGGGCTCAAACACAGAAAGGATTGGGAAGATGGTACAGGACCAAGCAGTGTTTTGTTCCATTGTACATGGGTCACTATGAGTCAGCACTGACTCTATGGCATATAGCTATACAACATCAAGACTTTATTTTTCCTATTTGCTGAATGGTATTCTCTTGTATGGATGTACCACATTTCATCCATTCATCTACTGATAAGCATTTAGGTTGTTTTCACTTTTTGACTATTAAGAAAAGTGCTGCAATGAACATTTCTGTACAAGTCTCTGAGTTGTTTTTTTTTTTTTTTTTTTTTTTCAAGTCTTTGGGTATATACCTAGGAGCAGAATTGCTGGGTTATATGGTAGTTCTAAGTTCTTTTTTTAGGAACTGTCACAGTTTTCCACAATGACTGTAACATTTTGCATTCTCACCAGCAATGGATAAGGATTCTAATTTCCCACCCTCTTTGCTAACATTTATTAGTTTCTGCTCCCCCCCCCTTTTTTTCCCCAAATCTTAGCCATCCTAAAAACCAAAAACCAAACTCACTGCTGTCGAGTCTATTTGACTCATAGCAACCCCTCCTTGGCTTTCCGAGGGGGTATCTCCATGGAAGTAGATTACCAAATCTTCTTCCGAGGAGTGGCTGGTGGGTTGGAACCGCCAGCCTTTTGGTTAGCAATCAAATGCCTAAGGCACTACACCACCAGAGCTCCCAGTGGGAGTGAAATGGTATCTGATTGTGGTTTTGACATGTGTATCTCTGATGGCTAATGATTTTAAGCATCTTTTCATGCATTCAGTGGCCATTTGAATGACCTCATTAGTGGAAGTCCTTCGCTCATTTCATGATTGGGTTATTTGCCTTTTGTTGTTAAGTTGTCAAAGTTTTATATATATTTTGGTTATTAGATTTTTATCAGATATACGGTCTCTGAGGATATTCTCCCAGTTTGTAGTTTGTCTTTCTACTTTTTTGGTAAAGTCTTTTAATGAACAAAAGTTTTTAATTTTTTATGTGGTCTCATTGATTTATCTCATCTTTTGTTTTTGGACTTTTGTTACTATATTAGATAATTAATTGTTAAAAGTTAGTCATGACAGTATTCCCCTGCTTTTTATTCTAAGAATTTTATGGCTTTAGTTTGCATTTCCATTCAGTTTCCATTTTGAATTTGTCTTTGTGTATGGTGTGAATCATGGATCCCATTTTATTCTTCATGTGGAAACCCAATTTTCCCAACAGTATTTATGAAAAAGTTTCTTCCTTTCCCACTGAATGGACTTAGCACCCTTGTAAAAAATGTGTGAGTTTACTTCTTGACTCTCAATTCCATTCCATTGTTCTATGTGTCTATTGTTATACCAGTACCAGGCTGTTTTAATTACCGTAGCTGTATAATATGTTTTAAAATCAGGAAGTGTGAGTTCTCCTACTTTGTTCTTCTCTTTCAACATTGCTTTATTTATTCAGGGTCTCTTGCTTTCCATATAAAGTTTAGGATTGGTCTTTCCATTTCTTTAAAGAAGGCTGTTAGAATTTTAATTGAGATTGCATTGAATCAATTTTGCTTTGGATAGTACTGACATGTTAACAAATTAAGCCTTCCAATCCACAAACGCAGAATGTCTTTCCATTTATTCAAGTCTTCTTTAATCTCTTTCAGCAGTGTTTATATTTTCATTGTGTAAATCCTTCCCATTCCTTGTTGAATTTATTCCTAAGTATTTTATTCTCTTAGATGCTACTGCAAATTTAATTGTTTCCCTAATTTCTCTTTCAGATTTCTCACCGCTTTTGTGTAAGAACCCAACTGATTTTTGTTTCTTGACCCTATGCCTGCAACACTGCTAAATTCTTCAATTAGTTCTAGAAGTTTTCTTGGGAGCTTTTTGGGATTTGTTGTTGCTGTTGTTAGGTGTCACCAAGTTGGCTCTGACTCATAGCAACCATACATACAACAGAACAAAACACTGCCCAGTCCCATGCCAGCTTCACAATCCCTGCTATACCTGAATCCTCTTAGCACTGCCTTCACTGTATCACACATGTTTGGTATGTTGTGCTTTCATTTTCTCTAAGAAATTTGTGATTTCTTCCTCAACCCACTGGTAGATTAATGATGTGTTATTAATTTCCATATGTTCATGTATTTCCCAATTTTCTTACTGTTACTAATTCCTAGCTTCACTCTGTTGTGGTCAGGGAATATTACGTATGATTTCAATCTTTTTAAATTTATCAAGATTTGCTTTGTGGCATAACATGTGATCTATCCTGAAGAATAATCCATAGGCACTGGAGTGGAATGTATACTACACTGTTGTTGGGTGGAGTGTTGCATATATGTTTGTTAAGTCTAGTGAGTTTATAATGTTATTCGGGTCCTCTGTTTCTTTATTGATATGCTTTCTAGATGTGCTGTTCAATGGTGAAGGTCATGAACTAAAGTCTCCAACCATGATTGACGTGCTATCTAGTTCTCCCTTAAATTCAATCAGTGTTTATATATTTGGGTGCTCAGATATTGGGTGCATATATATTTAGGATTCTTAAATCTTCTTGATGAATTAACACTTTTAACACTATATAATGTCCATCTTTATCTCTCCTATTACAGTTTGTCTTAAAATCTACTTTTAAGATGAGCCTCTAGTATTGTTTTGGTTATTATTTTCATGGAGTATTTTTTTTTTCATCCTTTCACTTTAAACCTATTTGTGTCCTTGAGTCTATGGTGTGTTTCTTGTAAGCAGCATAAAATTGGATCACATTTATTTATCCACTCTGCCACTCTCTGCCTCTTGAATGGAGCATTTAATCCATTTACATTCACTGTAATTATTGACAAGTGACTTTTCAGCCATTTTGTTATTTGCTTTCTGCGTGTATTAAGCTGTCTTTGTTTTTGTCTTTTACTACTGCTGCTTTTGCATTTTGTTGGTTTATTGTAGTAAGCCATTTTGGTTTCCTTCTCCTTTATTTGTCTGTATATTTTTAAAATATATTTTCTTAGTGATTACCATGAATATTACAATTAGCTGCTTGTATTTATAACATTCTAGGGTAAATTGGTACCAAGTTAACTTCAATAACATATAAGAAATTCTATATCTATACAAATCCTCTTTTCCTTTTTGATGTTATTGTCATTAATTATATCTTTTATTTCTTGTATCCTGTGACATAATTTCTTCCTTGCTTTTTATATACTTGTTAAAAAATATTAAGGATGAAACACTTAGAATTATCAAGCATGAATAACTTCTTACTAGCCTTTGTACTTGGTCATACATTTCTCTTTATTGAGGATGTTTCTACATATAGCTTTGAATTACTTTCTAGTATCTATTCCCTTCCATCTACATACTATTCCCAGTAGTATTTCATTGTACAGGTCAATCTGGTGGACATGAACTCTCTCAACATCTGTTTTTCTGGCAATGTTTTAATTTCACCCTCATTCTTGAAGGACAGTTTTCCATGTAGTACTCTTAGTTAACTGCTTTTTTATTTTCTTTCAGCACTTTAAATATACCATTCCATTGCCTCTGGCCTCCAATGTTTCTGAGGAGCATCAGCACTTAATCTTACTGGGTATCCTTTGTATTTGACTGTTTATTTCTCTCTCACTGCTTTCAGGATTCTATCTTTACCTTTCCTTTTTGGGAACCTTACAATGATATGTTTTGGTATAAGTCTTTTGGGGTTTAATCTGCATGGTGTTACTTGAGATTCTTAGATTTGTAGATTCACGTCTGTGAGACTGGGGAATTTTTCCATCATTACTTCTTCAAATATTCTTTCTGTCCCTTTTTCACTTTTATCTCCTTCTGGAATTGTTGTTGTTACTGTTGTTATGTGTCATCAAGTCGGCCCCGACTCATAGCGACCCCTCCTTGGCCACTATGCTACCAGAGCTCCCTTCTGGCATTAGTATGATGCATATATTAGATCACTTATTGTTGTCTCATAATTCCACTAAACTGTGCTCAGCCTTCTTGTTGCTATTCAGCCTCTATAATTTTTTTTTTTTTTTTTTTCCTTACAGGTTCTTTCTATTAGAAGCTTAAAATACACCAAATAAGGAAAACCCATGGTGAATGGAGCCATCTCACAGATACGTTTCTGGAATGCAAATCTATTATGATCACCAAAAGTGTATTTTGTAGCTTCAGCAATTTATAAAAGGGGTATGTGGGGGGATACTGAAAAAGGTCATGATAGTGAAAAGAACGAAGCTGTAGAGTTCCAAACCAGCATAGGGCAAAAAAATAAAATAAAATAAAAATCTGCACAGAGCAAACAAGCCTCTGATTGCTGAGAGTAAGACCTTCAGGAACCATCCTGATGAGAGTTCTCAGTTAGCATTATAAGACCAAGTGCCCAGTGAGGCTGTTGATAGTGAGTTGCACCTAGATACATACTTATAAATGGGCACACACAACACACATATACACTCTAAAGAGGGAGCTTTTTACTGGATTATGCATTGGTGATGTTAATTTCATTTTTCTTAATGGTTTGTGCTATGGTGAACCAGATTTAGCTCCTCTTTTGGGGTGTGAGGTTAATTAATGGAGCTAGAGACTACAACTTCTGTTGGTGTTGTTACAGGGCTACACCTTATATCCCTCATGGAATGAAGGCTATCATTACTGACGCCTGATGGATCTTGGAGGAAAGCAGAGAATACCAGAACTATGTCTGTGTTTTATTGACTATATATGCAACAACATTCAATTGAGTGGCTCAATCCAAATTAAGGATTACAAAGAATGGGAATTCCAGAACACTTAATTGTGCTCATGAGAAAGATGTACATAGACTAAGATGCCAAAACAAAAGGATATTGCATTGTTTAAAATCAGGAAAGCTGCGTGTCAGGGTTGTATACTTTTGCCATACTTATTCATTCTGTATGCTGAGCAAATAATCTGAGACACTGGGCTGTATGAAGAGGAATGTGACATCAGGACAGGAGGAAGACTCATTAACAACTTGTGATATGCAGATGACACAAATTTGCTTGCTGACAGGAAGAGGAATTAAAGTTCTTACTGATGAAGATAGAAGACTACAGCACTCTGTATGGATTACACCTCAACACAAAGAAAACAAAAATCATCGCAAGTGGACCAATAAATAATATCATGATGAAAGCATAAAATCTTGAAGTTGTCAAGGATTTCATTTAACTTGGATCCACAATCAACACTTAGGAAAGCAGCAGTCAAGAAAACAGCCAGAAGAATGAACAAATCTGTCTTGGAAGAAGTACAGCCAGAATGGTCCTTACAAACAAGGATGGTGTGATTTCATCTCACATACTTTGGACATGCTATCAGGAGGGACCAGTCCCTAGAGAGGGACATCATGCTTTGTGTGGTGTAGCTAATTACTTAGTATGGCCCTAGCCAATATCTTTGTGACTCCCACAAAATGACTGATTTGTTGTTGATGTCATCAAGTCAGTTCCAACTCAAAATGACCTTATGTACAACAGAATGAAACATTGCCCAGTCCTGCATCATCCTCACAATCTTTGCTATGCTTGAGCCTATTGTCACAGCCATCATGTCAATCCATCCTGTTGACAGTCATCCCCTTTTTTGCTGACCCTTCACATTACCCAGCATGATATCTTTCTCCAGGGACTGGTTCTTTCTGACAACATGACCAAAGTATAAGAGATGAAGTCTGGCCATTCTTTCCTCTAAAGAACATTCTGTCTGTACTTCCTCCAAGACAGATTTGTTCATTCTTCTAGTCCATGATACCTTCAATATTCTTCACCCACACCACAATTCAAAAGCATCAATCCTTCTTTGGTCTTCCTTGTTCTCTCTCCAGCTCTCACATGTATATCAGGGTACTGAAAATATCATGGCATTGATCAGGTGCACTTTAGTCTTCAAAGTGACATCTTTACTCTTAAACACTTTAAAGAAGTCTTCTGCAGCATATTTTCCCAGTGCAATACGACATTTGATTTCTTGACTGCTGTTTCTATGTGTATTAACTGTGGATCTAAGTAAAATGAAATCCTTGACAACTTCAATTTCTTCTCAATTTATCAAGATGTTGCCTATTGGTCCAGTTGTGTGGATTTTGTTCTATGTTGAGGAGTAATCAATACTGAAGGCTGTAGTCTTTGCTCTTCATCAGTAAGTACTGATTGGGTGGGACTATGCAAATAAGGGGCTGGGGCCTATCGGGAGATTGGACAGCTATTTGATAATGTTAAAAATCATATATGGAACCTGGGATGGTTAAGGTTATATGTTAACTAGGCTGGGCCATGATTTTCCTTGGTCTGGCAGCTATGTAATGATGTAGTCATCTTACACTTTGTAATTGTCCTTCTTTTCATGATCTGATGTAATTATCCTCCATTTTGTGATGTGTTGTAAATACTGACCTCTATACCTGTGATTATGGTTCCATTTGGAAGTGAGCTGTTAGTTATGTTAATTAGGCAGGATTATGGTGGGAGTATCTTACTAGATAATCTACTAGAAGGTATGACTGAAGTCGCCATCTTTACCCCAGTTATCACCCATAGCCTTGTGAGCCTGTTGTGTGACCTGTGGATTGGAGTTTGTCAGCCCCAGCAACCAAATGAGTCAGGAGAAGCCTCCAGCCTGATACCTGACCCATGAATTTGGGACTTGCCAGCATCCACAACCATGTAAGACATGACCTTGATGGATCATGAGTTCTGTGAGACATTGCAGTGAATTATGGAACCAAAAGATAGGAGGAAGAGTACTGAGGGCAGGGGGAGTAGTTGATACAGAGATGATAGAGTGGTATAGCAGTTTGGAAAATTTGGACATTTGGGACATCTTTAACCTCTGCCTCATAGGAAGAGCTTTTTGTTGATCCTTATAAAAGAAACTATTCATTCACTAGTATAAAGTTAGTGATAAAGAAGAAGACCCTCAACAAGATGGTCTGACACAGTGGCTGCAACAATAGTCTCAAACATAGCAACAACTGTGAGGATGGCTCAAGATTGGGCAGTGTTGAGTTCTATTGTACATAGGTCACTATGAGTCAGAACCAACTCGACAACACCTAAAAACAACAACATCCTCTAATTTCCTGACTTTTTCCTCTGCCTGGTTAAATCTGTTGGTAAGTCCTTCTATTGTGTTTCTCATCATAGTTATTGTCCCTTTCTGTTGCAATCTCTTTTTTTTTTTAGATTCTCATTTTGTTCTTGCATTGTTTTCCTTCTTTCTTTTAGATCCCTGTCTAGGTTTTTCCTTAAATATTTAATTATGTACAATGTTGTTGTGTTATATTCTTTCATTCTTTGGCCTTCTATAAATTCACATTCACTCTCTTCCTCATGTTCATCTGAATAGGCCATCATTTCTCCTTTCTTTGTGTGTCTTGTGATTTGTTGCTGTTGTTGTTGTTGGGGCAATGGAATTTTCAAGTATGTTAACTTTCTCAGTTCCTCCCAGTATTTTCTGTTTTTGCCTGTACTATTTTCTGCAAAAAACTCTTAGACAGGCAGCTCCTTCAGCTTTCGCTTACCATTTCTTCTCCCTATCTGTGATAGCTCCTTCTCCCTCCCTAGTTTTAATTAGGAATAAAAAGTTCCAGATCTCAGTTTTCAACGTTCAATGTCTCCCAAACACACCAGAAAACAGAGAGTGGTCAGTCTGTCCACCAAACGCACTATGACTCAGGTGAAATATCATACACTAATGAGTCTGTCCATCAGTGGGCACTGTCCTCCCTGTCTGGTTATTATTCACTTTCCTTCTTTGTTTCTCCAACCACATTTTCTGTTGGAAACCCCATATCCAGGAAGCCTCCTTTGGGACTGAGTGTTGCCATTTGATTTTCCCCAAGGGTTTCTTCATCACTCCGAGGGGGTTGCTTATATGTGAGCTGGCATTCAGCGGATGCACAAGCAGACTTCCCACTTTATTTAAAGGAGGAGGACTTCCACTCCCTAGAGGGACCTCAAAGAGACCTTTCTGGTTAGTTTCAAAGCCATAGTGGCCCCACAGTAGTTAAAGGAGTAGTCTTCACTTAGGTAACCTGCCTCCTGGCTCCACCATAGGGAACCTTCTGTAGAAATTTGTATCAGTCCAGCAGTCAACAGTTACCAGGTGAGGGAGGGGTTGTCACAGTCCAAAAAGACCCCAGGGAGGTCTGCTTTGTTGTTACCAGAGCCTGTTGTATAGCATGGTGGCTGCAGATTTACCCTTCACTCAAGGTGTATGCTTCCAGAACCAGATTCAAAATGGAGTCTCGACAGTAAGCACCACACTATTCCCTCTAGCAGCTAAGTGCTTGAAAAACTAGGTACAGCAGTTTGAATTAGGGATTTAGGTGCTCTGAACAGCTCACTGAATCAGAGTGTACCAAACACAGAAGAGCAGAATTAGAGGAAAGGCACAGGGAGATTATTCTTTAAGAAAGATCTACCTGGCAGAGGATAGATGGGCAACCAAGAGAGCCCATTGGAAACTTTTCTGGGGCAGTCACTGACTGGTGGGCGAGGGTGGCCATCTGAGATCCCCGTGAGCCAAGAAAGAAGACACCCTATATGAGCATACCAGTGACCACACCAACATCCCAGCAAACAGCCCCAAGGATCTGCCTCCACCACCTGATTTTATCAGTAACTTGGGTCACCTAAGTGCTAACAGGCACGTGCAGCACCACTGAAACTCAAGCAGAGAGTTCACTGGTGCCCCAGGAGGGTGAGCTCACTCCCCTCTCAGCAGGTTACTGAGTGGGCTTGGATCAGCCTGGGAGACATTGTGCTTATCTTTGACACTGATATCAGGACCACAGTTTACTAACAGGTACTCACCCAACTCCAGCACAGCTGCAATCATACACATCTTTGGTGCCACAGGTAAGTGGTATCACAAACAAACTCCCGAGAGATTAGCGGTCTGGGGGGATTGCGCCAGCACCACGGGCAGAGGTGGTGGTAGAGAGAGGAAGCCACGGCTGAGTGCGGTCCCAGGAATTTGCCTTGGAATGGCTTTTTGGCGCTAAGGGGCCTCGGAAGTGGGGTCTTTGAGTATGCCTGAGCCTGGCGGAAAGTCGTAACTCCCTAACAACAGGAATATTTCCTGAGATTGAACCGCGGTCTTGTAAATAACTACATCATCAATAACAGCCTGTGAGAAGCCCTAGAAACCGACCCTATCAACACCAAGCTTTTCTTCTTCTTCTGCTCCCACCTTCTCTGCCAATAACTTCACTCATTCAATAGAAGAAACTGTATTCAGCCAATTACCATAAAACCTCCTGCTTTGAACTCTAAACCCTCTATACAACAAACAGAAACATATATCCACATTCCACACAGTGATTCCACCATCACAAAGAAAACAGCAGAGCGACCCAACATACCTGAATCAATAATAAAATAAAATACACCAGTGTCACCTTTTCAAAATATTAAACCATAAAACCAAGACAAAACAAATAAACACATAACCAACAGCCAGAGAAAACCTAAAGAGACAGTACTCTACCAGATTCAGGGGGCTTAAGAAGAGGTTCTGCTTTCCAATAACTCCAAGGACTCTCTGGACCTGCACAACTGAAAAGGTGTGACACTCCTCTTGTTACTCTTATACCCCACACCCGCTTGGTGAGTGGAGGTGTGGCTATCCCCCACTCCCACACAACTTCAGGGCCCACAGAAATTCCATCCCAGTCTGTGTGCTCGCACAGAGGTGAATACCCTGCCGTGTCCTCCGCTGATTTTTTTTTTTAATTTTTATTTTTTCTTCCTTTTTACTTTCTTTTTTCTGGTGCTTAGTTTGCTTGTATGTGACTGTTTTAAAACTACTATTATTATTAATACTTTTGTCCTTTTTACTATTCTTCCCCTTCCAGGTCCTAGTTTACACCTTTGTTGTTTTTTTCTTTTCCCAGTTCCAGGTTAAAAATTTTTAATTTTTTTTTTTT
>NW_006921808.1:2032570-2041553 GCF_000298275.1 Orycteropus afer afer
TATGAAAAGTGAATTTACTCTGTAAATCTTCACCCAAATCCTAATATATAAAAAAAAAAAAGAGTAAAGGACCATCCTGTTGGGGAATTTCCTTTTTGCTCTCTGAAACAGAAGACAGAGGAATGCATATAAACAATCTGCAGTGCACTGCAGCACAAGCTTGGTCTTGGGCTTGGTTTGGCTGGGGCAGAAAACAAAGAGATGACAGAAATGGCACACTTTGGCCATTCATCTGCATATGAATAATCTCCTTCAACAATAGCCTTTCTCCTCACTTGTTTAGGGAGCTTGAGCAAAACACATGCCCAGTACCTGAGACCAGAAGAACTAGATTGTGCCTGGCTACCAATGCCAACCACTTGGAAAGGGATCAAAATTGGAGATCCTGGTTAAAGTAGGAGGAAAAATGTGGAACAAAATTAAAAAACATAAAAATGACCAGAATTACTGGTCAGATAGAGACTGGTGGAACCCCTGAAACAATGGCTCCAGCTTATCTTTTGGGCCTAGAAATGGACTCACATCCATGGATTGGTTCTCAGCCCCACAGTAGAAAGACCAACACGCAGAACATCTACCCCACTTAGATCAATCAGCCATGAGACATCAGAGGGGCAGCATTCACATAGAGTTTCCCTCTATGTGGACAGATAGGAATGAAAAATAAGAAAGAAAGAAAGACATGCCCAGTAGAATGCCAGAGGCCCTTGGGTCAATTTCTAAGCTTTAGTGTATTCTGGTTAAGTAACTTGGCTCAAGATTATAAGATCAGCAGCCCCCTCCCACCCTTCTGGATACTGGTCTACAAGGAAAATAAATATATGCTTTTCCTAGGAAGACAAGGAGGCTGGGGAAGAGTGTCCTAGGAATATCTGTCAGCTATGTGGAGTTTAAATTTTCACATATAAGGGAGCTAATTAGATGGAATCAGAGAGAAGAAAGAAAGACAGAGAGAATTGGGACTTGTAGACTCCTCAAAAGTTTATTTTGGCTTGTAGCAAATGTGATAGTCAGTGGCCTCCTGTAGGTCTGCTCATTGCTCTGCTCAGAAGATCCCTGAATCCAAGAAGGTCCTTGTCTCTGAGCAGAACTGTCAGCCTAGCCTGCAGGATTAATGGCCATCATGGAGAAGAGAAGAACAAAGCAGAAACCGTGCTTTCTCCCACCTCATCTTGATAATTAAATCAAGAAGGAACTATAAGATAACTCTACACAGTGTTGCTGAGAACTAATGAACTGTGCATTCTTCAGAATATTGTTTGTGTTGTGTCACAACATACTCTGAACAATAAATAAGCCTCCAGCATTCCACACAGGTAGGTAAGAATCACTACTCTACATGCAGAACACCTACCCCAAGGCAATGCACCTAACTACCTTAGAGTAATCAGCCATGAGACACCAGAGGGGCAGCATTCACATAGAGGGAAAGCTGGACAGACAGGAATGCATAATTAAGAAGGGCACAAGGGTGGGGTAATCACAGGGATGGGATGGGAGAATTTATTATGGTCAGGGATGGTAATTGGGGCATGAAACCAAATGTACACGAACTGCTGAATGTAAAACAAATTTGCTCTGTAAATTTGTACCTAAAGCACAACAAAATTAAAAAAAAAAAAATCACTACTCTCATTTCCCAGATATGGAACCAGCTCCTGGGAAGGTGAATGTCTTCTTTATTAAGAACAAAGTAAAACCAGAAGCCAGGAGTTTTAACTCCTAGTCCCTATTCCCTGCTCTGCTTCATAAACTTTCTTATAAAAAACATATTGTTAAAATCTATCCAGAGCTAAAAGAGACAGCAACCAATAAGTACAAAGAAGATCTGAAACTAATAAAAGGAAAACATGAGTCAGGCCCTGAAGCCTAAACTTAAATTTCATTGTTCTAGTCAAACTCTTTCTTAAATGAGTTTGTAAGAGAAGTGGCCTAACAAAAGTCCCTGGATGACACACAACTGGCACTGTCTTCAACACAGCTGTCTCTTCCTTCCACAAAAGATGTAGGACTAAGCTAATGGAGAGTGGAGGGTGTGGCATATGGGAATGATTAGGGAGGGCAGGAAATACTGACGCTAGTGTATATAACCCTGCCCTGGTTCCCAAGGCTTCTCAGATAATGTCTCTGCAACTACTGTATTCTCTGTTTCCCTTCCTTTCTTTAATCTGGAAAATTTTAGCAGCTGTGCACAACAATTCAGTTTCTTTCTTCAGTTTTGAAAGACCTTCTAGAAATCCTGCCAGGGTCTGGAGATTTGACAACAGGCATGTTATATGATGACTACTGCAAGAGCATATTTAAAATGCCATTGCCCTCCCTGTGTCCTCATCACTTGGAAATCATACACTGAATCCTGATTGAATGGTTTGGGAAAGGCCTGGGCCTGTATTTTAATCCAAGCACTGCCCCTGTGATTCTTATGTCCTTTTGGGAAACAGGAATTGTGTCACTGCAGCACCACCCTGTTGTCAGTCCTAAAACAGTGACGGCTTTCCTATACTGCTGGGAAAAATTACTGGCTTTAAAATGCTTCCAGGTCCTCAAGCAAAAAGAAAAATTACTATAATGAAAAATATAGTTAAGCCATAGCAGATAGTGAGGCAATGTTAACGCCAGCCCATAATCTCCCTGATTCAATAAAGGCTGCCTTATTTGGATTGATTTTCCTAACGGCTTTTATCTCCTGAAGCCAAGAAAGAATCCATGAACACCCAATTCCAAATGTGACCATTAAGTCTACACCTAGAAAGACCAAGGATTCCCAGGGCAAACTCCCTATCTTTCTCTGATGCTGGGATCTGAGAGATAAAGAGGTTTCTCTCTTTAACAATGGCTATTATTCTTTAGAGAAGTCCTGGTGGCGCAGTGGTTAAATGCTCAGCTGTTGACCGAAACATTGGTGTTTGGAACCTACAGGCAGCTCCATGAGAGAAAAGACCTGGCAATCTGTTCCCCTAAATATTATAGACAATAAAACAACAATAATGTTATTCTTTAACTGAAGAAACCACACTCAAACCCACTGCCATCGAGTCGATTCCAACTCGTAGCAACCTCCATTGGTTTCCAAGGTTGTAAATCTTTACAGAAGTAGACTGCCTCATCTTCCTCCTACAGAGCAGCCGGTGGTTTTAAACCACTGACCTTCTGGTTAGAAGCCAAACCCACTACCCCACCTGAACTCCTTCTTAATGACAGAGACAGCTAAAAGAGAAAAATCAATGGCTGTCTTAGCTCTTCATGAAAAATTAAATCAAACTATAAACCAAGAAGGAAAAGAATTTCTTTTAGGAAATGTTTTCACTTCATGTTAGATGCATTGCTTGCTCTGAACTAATTTATGTGTATCTGGTTCCAGTATTATTTTTAGCCTTCTGGCATTCTATCCAGTTTGTCTCCTCCTCACAAGCAATTTTTCCTGACCAGGATTCCAGCAGCGCGGATGCACGTCAGTATGTGTCACTGTGGGGCTTCAAAGGTCTACTGGGGCTGAAGCTGAAATATAAAATGGTGTGCAGGGTTTCCAATGGAGACTAATCTGCATGCTTATTCTTCAAAACAGATCATTTCTGCTCCTCGTTTAGCAGAATGTAAAAAAGAAAAGATCCCATAAAAGACCTTGTCAGCAACAATCCAATTAAAAAATGGGCAGAAGACATGAATAGACACTTCACCAAGGAGGATATTCAAGTGGCCAACAAACATATGAAGAAATGCTCACGATCATTAGCTATTAGAGAGATGCAGATCAAAACAACAATGAGATACCATCTTGCTCCAGCACTAGTAGCAAAGTTCAACAAGACAGAAAATAACAAATGCTGGCGAGGTTGTGGAGAGATTGGGACTCTCATACACTGCTGGTGGGACTGTAAAATGGTACAACCATTGTGGAAAGCAGTATGGCGATTCCTTCAAAAGTTGGAAATACAAATACCATTTGACCCAGCCATCCCATTACTAGGTATATACCCTAAAGAAGTGAGAGCCATAACAAGAACAGATATATGCACGCCGATGTTCATCGCAGCACTATTTACAATAGCCAAAACTTGGAAACAACCTAGATGTCCAACAACTGAGGAATGGATAACCAAACTTTGGTACATTCACACAATGGAATACTATGCAACGCTAAAGAATAATGTAGAATCTGCAAAACACCGCATAACGTGGATGAACTTGGAGGACATTATGCTGAGCGAAATAAGTCAGTCACAAAAGGACAAATATTGTATTAGTCCGTTATTGTGAAAGTTAAGGGAAAGTTTATATATTGGAGGACATTTTCTTTGTTGGTTACCAGGGGTGGGAGGGAAGGGGAGGGAATGCTGTTAGATAGATAGAGATAAATATTGATTTGGGTGAAGAGAAGGGCAATGTACCAAATGTGAGTGACCAATATGGCAGCATTGAGGATGAGAAAGACAGAGAGAGTTACATGGGCAGTACAAACAACAAATATGAACCCCTTTGTAAATACAATACTGAGTTGTCAATGAAAGAAAACATGGGTATAGGGACGGATAGATGGGTGAACAAGCTAAACAATTATGTATGTCTAAATGGAGAGTGTATCCAAGATCATATACAGGGTTGGCAGACAATGGGCCTCTCGAAGAGTATGAAGGGATGGACACTGGGAGGAGGTACCTATGGGGAGGAAGTGGGAGGGGAGCTCCTGCATTGTAAATTTTGGTCAATGACATGAGACAAAGTATATGTGAACTGCTGTATGAAAAGTGAATTTACTCTGTAAATCTTCACCCAAATCCTAAAAAAAAAAAAAAAAAAAAAAAAGACCTGTCAGCAATGTCTCTATCCCTTAATTGATTCTGAAGAAATCTAAGAGCAAGAGTAGGGGGAGAAAGAACACATTGGTGATATTTTCCAGAGCCACTCATTCATACCGACATTAAAGAATATAGAGTAATTCGATCAAACACGGACTCTCATAAGAGCATACCCAGCTAAAGCACACTTTATATTTGCCCCTGTCAAACCTAAGCTAAACAAAACAGTTACATAACCAAATAAATCTGGCCATGGAGCATCTTTTTTGAATCTCAGATTTACACAAAAATCTATGTAATTCCTCTGCACATATGCTCCATGAAGAACTCTGCAATGGAAGCTCTGAGTAGGAAATCAGAACAAGACCCAAGTGGCCTTCCAATGTGAAGTTAGCAGGCAGACACCAGATGAAATGCTATTCCTTTAACTGTGCTGTCTCTGAATAGAAGCCATCGAAGAGTTCTTGACCACAAATCTCTGACTACTCAAGTCAGATAACAGCAGAGTGAAACTTCACCTAATAGTCACCTTAGTCCAAATGTTTGAAGATAGAACTATCCTGGAAGGATTGTTTCCCATCTTCCTTCCATCTCTAATGTTGTTGTTTTTGCTATGTGCCGGCGAGTCAGACCTGATTCTTAGCAACCCCTCCTTGGATTTCCGAAGCTGTATTACTACAGAAGTAGTGCCCAACCTTCCTTCCAAGGAGTGGCTGGTGGGTTTGAATCACCAGCTTTCTGGTTAGCAGTCAATTACCTTAGGCACTACACTACCAGAGCTCCTTCCATTTTTAATAGATAGGTTATACAGTTTAGTTGGAAAGCTCAGGATTATCATGGGGAAGAAATTATTGTCCTTTAAAAAAAAAAAATTATTGTGCTTTGGGTGCAAATTTACAGAGCAAAATCTGTCAACAGTTAGTGTACATTTGATTTCACGTCCCAATTGCCATCCCCAACCATCCCCAACCATAACAAATTCTCCTCCCCTCCCGTCCCTGTGATTACCCCCTTACACCCATTCAGCATCAAACCATCAAGTAAAAATAACTACAAAATATCATAATCCAGGAGAAAGGAGAGAGGAAGGGAGGGTGGAAGGCAATGGGGAAAACTGCGGGAGGGCAGGCAGGAAGGAAAAGGTAAAGGAAAAGAGTGACCCAGAATAGTGGGGCCACTTCTACTGTACTAGTGTAGTATCCCATTTTTTTCACATTCCCCTTTATTCACAACGAATTTAGCTCTGCACTTAAGTAAGTAACTGGAATTATAAAGAGGCTTGGTGGAGAAGAAGTCACCATCTTTGCATACACCTACCAATTACACTTTTTCTAACTGCAGACCAATCAGACCAATTGTAATGTATTCTTGGATCTAAAGCACAGACAACATACACACAGTTCTCCTATCTGTTGCAATGAGACCCACTTTATAGGTACTGAGGCATGACAAGTGCTCAAGACTACACATGGAACCCATGTCAAGGTATGTCTCTGTTCTGTAAAGTACTCATTTGCAAGTACTTTATCCCTAACCTTGGCCATGAATCTGCTCTCTGTGAGCCCACTCCCATCAGCACTGTGTCACATGTGATTACAGATTCTAGTATCAGAGGAGTGCACACTCACACGCTATAGGGACACAGTCGACAGACCCACTGAAATGATCCATCTGCACATTTTCTCAGGTCTCATTTGTTGAGTCTCCTTCAGGGGTGCTGTTCTTGTGAAATGCAGTGCACTGTTACACCTAGCTTTTGTCTGAAAAGGAACCCTAGAACTAAAAATGTAAAGAGATTTCACCTACCAAAAAACACTGTATAGAAAATGCTGTTGATGTTAGGTGCCAGCAAGTCAGCTGCTAACCCATACAACCCCATTTACAACAGAAAGAAATGCTGCCTGGTCCAACAACACTTCCACAATCAGTTGTGGATAAGACCTTTGTGATTCATAGAATTTTCATTGATTGATGTTTGGAAGGAGATCACCTGGACTTTATTTCTAGTTCATCTTAGTCTGGAAGCTCTGCTGAAACCTGCTCATTATCATAGCAACTGACAAGCCCACACGAACAGAATGAGTGCTGGCTGTGCATTAAGTGCACTGGCTGAGAATCGAACCCAGATCTCCCAAATGGGAAGTGGACCAGATACTTATTTTTCTTTTACTCCACTGACAGATATATCAACAAGAGGAAATATATTCAAGCTTTACATTTAACATGTCAAGGAAAAATATGCTATGAAATATTCCGGTACTGACTTAGATGTTAGGACATCCGGAAAGTAGAGGGGGAAGATAGTCTTTACAAAAAAGTTAAATTGCTTATGTTCACATAATTTTTTAGTGCCTTTCCAGCTAAAATAGAACAGGCTGTAGGCTAATAAATATTTATCTAATATAAGGATAGGAGCTCTGGTAGCGTAGTGCCTAAAGCTAACCAGAAGGCTGGCGGTTCAAACCCACCAGCCACTCCTCAGAAGGAAGGTTGGGCAATCTACTTCTGTAGTGATATCATGTCGGAAACCCAAGGAGGGGTCGCTATGAGTCGGGTCTGACTCGACGGCACATAACAGCAACAACAGTATAGTGATAGGAAAATCTTTTTCTATTGATGGTCTCTGATTCATAATACACTAAATAAATCAAGAGAATCTCATATAAAAGCAACTTAATTTGCTTTATCTTATCTCAAGGAAGAATAAGATGTTTAATTCACTTATATTTTAAATTAAGACCAGAATACATTTATATATTCCATAAACATAATAATAAAAAATAGTTAAATTTTGTATTAAAACTACAAGGAGATAGACAATACAAGAGCAAAATCCACAGTTTATTGATACATATAAAACCTGTAACCTGTGACATCAAGTTGACTCTGACTCATGGTGACCCAGTGTGTGTCAGAGTAGAACTGTGCTGCGTAGGACTTTCAAAGGCTGGTATTTTGGAAGTAATCACCAGGCCTTTCTTCCAAAGTGCCACTGGGTGGAACCAAACTTCTAATTATTCAGTTAGCAGCCCAACTGAGTTAAGTATTTGCACCACTCAGGGACTGACATATACACAGTCAGGCCTAAATATATAAATGTTTTTTGAATAAATGAACATATAAATGAACAAAGTAAAAGAAAGTGACAAAAGTATAAAAAAAGGAGATTGAAGGGATATGGAATACAGACAGTCAACTAGGCCATGTCACTGTACAGCAAGACATGTTTGGAATATTAGTAGTGGAAAGCTTTGGGCGGTTATGACTAACAAGTGACCTCTGAATTTTTCATCTGGTTACTATTTTTAGTGGTCTTTGGCTGTTCTACTATGGGTAAGAAAATCAGAGATGCCTATTTTGAGAGGAAAAATATTCTCTGGAAAGGCACTACACTTAGACTATTCATCTTTCTAGGACAAAATGTAAGTAAGCAGTGGTCTTCTTCACTTGGTTTCCCTACTGCTGAGTTTACCCTAGCAAAACTAAATGGTTTTAGCTCTGCTTAACCTACATAGTTTTAATGGTAAAAGCTACTATGAAAAAATGCATTTAACATTTTCCTATTGTTTATTTCAATAACAAAATACATTATCAGGATAGATGAGAACATCTATTTTAATAAATAATTCCAATTTATAAAAACAGCCAAGGAGTAGGGGTTGTGGCAAAGGGGCCTCACAATGGAATTTTTAGGGTATGGTACTGTAGTGGTAAATCCATGACTATATCCATTTGTCCAACTGTACACCACAAAGAGTAATCTTTACTGTATTCAAAAAAAAAAAAAAAAATCAACCAGAATGTCTGGGAGGCCAAAATGGAATGGCAACTATGACAAATGGTGCAAGCTACAGTATAAATGACATAGCTCACTAGAACGTAACTTTGGAAAAAATTGCTTTGACTGGAAATCATAAGGCTACCAACAAAAGCATTTTACACAAACACTGTACTGTTGTTGATAAATTTATCACAGATGTTTGGGTTAGCATCTCCCAAACTACTTTACAGGATCATTCACTGCTATGGAGTAAACTCTGACTCATAATGATCCCCATTGGGTTTCCAAGGCTGTAAATCTCTACAGAAGCAGACTGCGCCATCTTTCTTCTGCAGAGAAGCTGATCAGTTCAATCCACCAACATTTTTATTAGAAGCCAAATGCCTTAACCACTACACTGCCAGAG
>NW_006921808.1:2041653-2053858 GCF_000298275.1 Orycteropus afer afer
TTAAAGAAAGCTTGAAAATGGAAATCTGAGTGTAAGGGAAATGGCTGCCATTGGTCTAGCACTCACCAAGGGGAAGAGAGACTTTGTTGATTAAAGATGAGTCTGATCACTTGAAAGGTATATTCCTGCAGTTTCCCAGGATTCTACTGTGGTCTAAATGGAATAATCATCAACACCATATGAGTTCCTGATTGCAACTCCAAATACATAAGCCATCTTTTCAGAACTAACTAGATTTTCTAAATATGCTTGTATTTGGAAAACATATTAGTGTACCTTCTCTGCAAACTCAAGAGGATATGGAAGTCTTCCTATATCCAGATAAAGAAAGGGGGGAAATACTACAGGAAAAAGAAATGCAGAGTACGTGGAGGAGATGACAAAGGATAAAGCTATGCAATTTAAACATGGACAGGTAAGTTAGGCTTGCATCAGGAAAAGTCTTAACTACCAAGTAAAGGAGTTTAGATTATTCTATGGGGATATAC
Source organism: Orycteropus afer afer (assembly GCF_000298275.1). NCBI lineage: Eukaryota > Metazoa > Chordata > Mammalia > Tubulidentata > Orycteropodidae > Orycteropus > Orycteropus afer. The sequence goes on from NW_006921808.1 coordinate 2,042,142, forward strand.
TCTAAGGTGCTCTATACCTAAGCCATGGTATTTTGCCTCATATGTGTGTAAAAGCTGGATAATAAGTAAGGAAAACCAAAAAGAACTGATGCATTTGAATTATGGTGTTGGCAAAGACCACTGAATATGACATAGACAGCCAGAAGAAGTAGCCAAAATATTCCTTAGAAGCAAAAATGCTAAGACTTTGTCTCACATACTTTAGACATGCTACCAGAAGTTACTAGTCCCTGGAAAAGGACATCATGTTTGATAAAGTGGAGGGTCAGTGAAAAGGGGGAAGACCCTTAAGGAGATGAACTGACCCAATGGCTGCAACAGTGGGCTCAAACACAGCAACGATTGTGCTGTGAGAATGGTACATAACTGGGCAGTGTTTCATTCTGTTACACATAGGGTCACTAGTAGTTGGAATCTATTTAACAGCACCTAACAACAACAACATGGGCAGGCAGAGCAAATGCTATCTTTGTAGTATAAACCACTTGAGGCAAGGGCCTAAGTCTTGTTTATCTCTGAGTCTTTGGTGACTAGCACAGTAATTGAAATATATTAGGAGCTCATAAGTGTTTTGTTGACTTAATTTCAAGAAAGAAATATTTACTGAGCTCTGGTGGCATAGTGCCTAAGGCATATTACTGCTAACCAGAAGGCTGGTGGAACCACCAGCCACTCTGTGGAAGGAAGACTGGGCAATCTACCTCCATAAGGATTTACTGCCTCAGAAACCCAAAGGGGGTCGCTGTGAGTCAAATTCAAGTCAATTTCAGTGAGTTTGTTTTTTTGAAAATAGGGTAGTGATGGGGCTTCTGGGATTGGGCTATCTGGGTTTGACACCAGTTTTATCACTTACTATGCTACTTTGGGTACTACTGTGCCTCAGTTTTCTCACCTGTGAGATATCAGTATTAGTGCTTACCTTGTAAGGTAATTGAGATAATTAAATGAGTTATTGTATATGAATGACTTATAACAATTTCTGGCACATAGGAAGCACTCAAAAATAGAGTAAAGAAAAAGAATAAAGTGAGTAACATGATCAGCTTTGCTTTCAAGAAGCAAAGGCAATAGAAAATTCTAGCAAAATAATACTATATCATTATAAAGGCACAAAGAAGGTTACCGTATTTTCTAGTGTAGATAGGACACTTTCTGATACCAGACCAGTAGTGTTAACAGCAGGAGTGACTTAGCTAAACTCACAACAGAAATTTAAAACAGAGGCAGGATTAAGATCCAGATATCTTGATTCACAACCCAATTTTTTCACCACTAAGAAGTAGTATAGTGTAGTAAATTACTTAGTGTGGCTTTTCTACCCATAAGTCTTTGTAAACTCCAAGGTGGGATTTGCTATGAGCAACTCAGGAGCTCCCAATTGTAAATGTCATCCACCCACGGTATTTCTATTGTGTGTTGCACAATGCAATGTTCTGGGAGGTTCCCACTCTCTCTTAGGTGTTTAGGATTTTGATGTTATGATTGGTTGGTTTGGCTACTCTGCTGGGCTCAAAAAGTGACCTCCTAAGAGGCAGAACTCTCTCTATGACTGCTACTGAAAGAGACATGCACTCCTGAGACACGTGTTGCTGGGAAAGAGACGCAAGAGACACGCATTGCTGAGTGACACACCGAGGGACCAGCACTGCTGGGAAAGACTGTGAAATACTTGGCTGAGAGACGGTGGGCTGGGAGAGAGACTGAACTTTCTTCCTAAACTTGAATTGTAGCCCAGTGCTTCCCTAATAAATCCTGTAATCTGTGAGTTCTGTGTGGCCACTGCAGTGAATTATCGAACCCAGGAGAGAGGTGGTGGGTGCTTTGGGAGGAACGGTTGGTGAAAGGGCTGGAGGGATGCAGCATGTCTGGCCTTATAAGAATAGGCCTTGGGTTACTGATGGTGACTCTGTCTTCTTTTTGTGGGGTTAGAGGAGGATGGAACATGTGGCCTTTTAGCAAGTAGTATCTTTACCCAAGTCACTTCCTTGTTACCAATGTTTGAATAAATATTCTGGCCTATATTCAGCAAATGGAAGGTTATAGTTATAATTAAATAGCTGTCCTCCTTGGAAATATTTGGTAGTTACCAGAGCACACCATTTGCTATAGAACTTGAATTAAACTCTACATTTAAACTGCAATTAAATGACAGTGCCATTCTATAAATGATAATATCACATTAACTTCTCATCAACATTAAGCTCAATGTTATCAGAAGGTACCAGTCACCGTTAAATGCCTCCTAGTTGTTCTTGTTTGAAGAAGGCTAAAGAAAAAGAAGAAATATTTACAATGTTTACCCGGTTATGTCAGGTTGGCTATTTAAGGTAGGGCCACTGTCTTTTTGAATTATGAGTAGTACTAAGCATAGCACCGTGCAAACCCGGCTGACCAACTCAAACTGACTGTGGTTTAGTCTAAGAAACATAAAACACCCCTATGATTTAGGTATTTAATTAGGAAGCAGTACAATCAGATCTAACAAAAAAAAAAAAAACATAGTGTTTAAGAACTCATACTCTAGAATGCCTGGGTTCGGATCCAAGTTGTCTCCACTGCTTACCAGGTGTTTGGATGTGAGTCTTACTCACCTCTCTATGCCTCACTTTTCTCATCCATAAAATGGGAATTATTTAGTACTTCCCTCATAAAGTTGTAAAGATTAAGTGAGAGAACATATCTAAAGTGCCTGCACAGAAAACATTTCTATTAGTACTACCATTATCATTATATCAAAGAACCACTTTCTAGGTGCTGGAGTTTCAGTGGTATACTACCCAAGACTATCCTCAAGGAGCTTGCTATCAACTGGAAAATGGAACTCAGATGCACAGATAAAAGAGAAGAACTTTAAAGTTGTCTTAAAAAGACTGGTTGTTAGGTGCTATGGAGTCAGTTCTGACTCACAGGGACCCTATGTACAATAGAATGAAACACTGCCTGGTCCTGCACCATCCTCACAATCTTTGCAATATCTGAGCCCATTGTTGCAGCAACTGTGTCAATCCAAATTGTTGAGGGTCTTCTTTTTCCCTGACCCCCTACTTTACAAAGTAAATGATGTCCTTCTCCAGGGACTGGTCTCTACTGATAATATAACCAAAGTACAAGGGATGAAGTCTTCCCATCCTTGCTGCTAAGAAGCATTAAAGAGATTAAGAATTCAAGTTTTGGCTCCCCAAGGGACTTTCCTCATCATCTGGGTCATCAGTGCAAAATGGGTTTGAAAAACTATCATAATTTCCCTACATCACACCTCTTCCTCAGCACGAAAGCAGCAAAGAACACTGGATGTTATGCACAAAAAGTAATCACTCTTCAGAAGACACAGGACCCTGCAAAAAATAAGTTCACAAAAACTTGTTTTGATTAGAAAAATGTAATCATTTCAATAACAAAGAAAGAAATAGATTAATAATTTTTAAAAAGGAGGAAAGGATTCTAATCAGTTATAATGAAACCTTTTAAGGTAATAAGGATGCAATCTATCTTCACTTCTATTGCACTAACACCTCAATAAAGAAGATAATGTCATGAGATTTAACTTCCATCAAAATCAAGGTCTATTATTAAAGGCAAAGTAACTTGAAAAAACAGCACACTTAAAATCAAAAGCATATTTCGAGTAAACCTATTGAAAGATAGGATTCCCTGGAGAGTGCAAACAGTTAATACGTGTTCTGGTTATCTAGTGCTGCTCTGACAAGAAACATACCACAAATGGGATGGTCTTCACAAACAAGAGTTTATTCTTACAATGTGGAGGTTTTAAGCCCAAGTTCAAAGTACCAGGCTCTAGGGGCTGGATGAAAGCCCCTCAACCTTAGGTTTCAGCTTTTCTCCAGCGCCCGGCCCACGGAATCTAGAGGTTTTCTTCACTCAGACAGCTGCTGGCTGCTGAGGCTGAGAAGCCCAAGGTTGACAAATAAAATGGCACATTTCCAATGTTACCAGTACACATGACAGGCCATTAATTTAAGTTCATTGTAAGTCCCAAGGTTGGCCCCAAAAGCACTCAGCTTTCTTGCTCTGTGGGCCAGCCAACCTGCTACTCCATTTCAAGCCAGTCTTTTCTACCAATTAATGCCCAAAGGCAAATCACTCCACTAGTAAGCTGCCTGCACAATGGCACCTGGCTTTCTCCTCCGTGGGCTGGTAAGCCCGTTGCTATTTAATGCTGGTTTCTGGGCTCTGCTCCTGCCGTTTCTCATGCTGGTCTCTCGGCTCTGCTCCTGCCATCTCTAATACCAGTTTCTTGGCTCTGTTCCTGTCATCTCTCATGCTGCATGCTGGGGTCTCTCTGCCGGGGTTTCTGATCAAGGACGCACTCCCTTCTTGTTTCCATATTTTAGGTATCTGTCAGAACAGCACCCCACTCTCTCAGTACCATACTCTGTTCTGGTTACCTAGTGCCAATCTGACAAGAATATACCACAAATGGGATGGCTGAACAAACAGGAGTTTATTCTCTCATAGCTTAGACACATTAAGTCCAAGTTCAAAGTGTCAAGCTCTAGGGGCTGGGTGAAAGCCCTCAGCCTTGGGCTTTGCCTCTAGCTCCCAGCCCACTGAAGCTAGAGGCATTTCTTCACTCAGACAGCTGTTAGCTGCTGAAGCTGCCAAGCCCAAGGTTGACAAATAAAAAAGCACAGTCCCGATGTTACCAGACTACATGGTAGGCTATTAATTCAAGCCCATTATAAGTCCCCAGGTCAGCAGAGCACGGCAGGCTGCTGAACAATGACATGGCTACATGTAGGGTTCAAGCATGCCACAAGCTAGAGACCATTACCAAAGCTGCTTCTTATATATGGGGAGCAAATCACATACCCAAAAGCTACTCAGCTGCTTGTTGTAGATTCCACCATGGAGCTGACTGCCAGTCTTATCATGGGGAATAACTACCACCAGCTACCCAGCCACTCAATCAGGCCCAACCAAGTTGACATACCACTTTACCACAATATGTGTGCTTGCTAACCAAAAGTTTGGCAGTTCAAGTGTTCCCAGAGGTGCCTCAGAGGAAAGGTTTCATGATTGCTTCCAAAAAATCAGCCAGTGAAAACCCTAGTGAGTACAGTTCTACTCTGCCATACATGAGGTTGAAATGAGTCAGAGTTAACTCGATAGCAACTGTTTTTTATTGGAACGTCTCCACTGGGCAAAACATGAAATGATGAGGTTAGAAATAAAAGAAGGGAAGGGCAGGTATCTCGAAACAAAACAATAAAGATCAAGTAAAGCAGAATTCTATCTCTAAATACAAAATACACCAGTAGACAGCAGGTGAGATTGTGTGAAAGAGGATCTGAATAGATTCATTACGTATGGTTCCTTAAATCCCCTTCTAAGTCTTGGGGAATGGGAGAGGAAAACAAAATTCAGAAAATGGAAACCAACATCAACAAGCATTACTGCAACTCTGAACTCTTTATCTTACATTGATCTCACTCCATTCATCCCCCAGTATCACAAGTGCTTTTCATTAGAGACTTCCTGGAGACTGACTTATCCCCAAAGTATGTCTCTCTAGTGGCAAAATATCAGTGGGAATGTTAGTGGGAAAAACACTCTGGAGAAATGAGAGTGTTTATTCAGCAGGTTGGAGCTATCATAGTTAAGGAAGATTTTGTCAAGGTCAGAAACACTAGCTTTGACTTCATACTGTTAGGAAGCTCAGTGTACCATAAAAATCAGGCCTAGAAAAATGAAAAATAAAATGTTGCTTTTTGTCTAATTCACAGTTCAGTGCATTCTGACAATGGCCTTGATATGATGCAACAAAGGATTCCTCTCTGCCACGTCAGCTAGTTCATTAGGGTTAGGCAAATACACAGAGAACTGACCCAACTACAAAGTGAATGCACACCCGTCTATCTGCCCTACCTGGGAGGATCATGTAAGCCTCAGGGGCCACTGGTTCTATCTCCAGACATAGGCAGGAAAAACAAACCATAATCAAGTAGAGATATTTTTATTATCTCTTGTAATTCATTAAAGCTAGTTTTACAAATCCCAAATATCCCATAAGAGCCTTCTAATGGGTTTCATCTGATTGTGGTTATCATGCTCTTCACAAGAACTAGCTTTTATTTCATTAATATACTTCTTTTAAAACAAGAAGAGTTTAGTTAATTTGGAATTGTTCTTACTCTTAGTCTTCAAAGAGGAGACTCTGAAGTTGAACTTTTGTGTCCACTCTCTCCCTATAAACTAGCCCACCTGCAGCTTATGGATGTGCAGGCAGGCTGTGGCTGCAGTGAAAGGGGTCACTACTCGGTATGCTCCCAGCGATAGTATTTCTCCTTGAGAGCACAGCCTGTTCCTGCCTCAACACAATGTCCTGTGTGCACAACAGGCATCAATAAATACTGACCAGGCCCAGCAGAGTGATGCTTTTGAGTTGTGGTACTGAGAGAGAATACGGAAAATACCATGGACTGCCAGAAGAATGAACAAATCCATCCTGGAAGAAGTGCAGCCGAAATGTTCCTTGGAAATGAGAATGGCCAGACTCCCTCTCACCTATTTTGGTCATGTTGTCAGAAGGGACCATTCCCTGGAGTAGGATATCATGCTTGGTAAAGTGGAGGGTCAGTGAAAAAGGGGAAGACCCTCAACGAGACAGACTGACACAGTGGCTGCAATGATGGGCTCAAGTACAGCAAAGATTGTGAAGATGGTGCATGACTGGACAGTATTTCATTCTGTTGTACATAAGGTCGCTGTTTTGGTTCTCTGGTGTCACTCTAAGAGAGAATACGACAAATGAGTGGCTCTGACAAACAGAGATTTGTTGTCTTACAGTTTTGGAGGCTAGAAGTCCGAGTTCAAGTGCCAGTTCTAGGGCCTGGGTAAAGGGGCTTTGGGCTTCAGCTCTGCCTCTTGCGCTCAGCCCACTGAAGCTGGAGGCTTCTCTTAACTTGGACAGTTGCTGGCTGCTGAGGGTGACAAATCCAAGGTCGACAAATAAAATGGCAGTCCCAAGATTATCAAACAACATAGTAGGCCACTAGTTCAAGTTCAGTAACTGTGCCAAGATCACCAGACAACATGGCAGGATACTGGATGAAGATTAGGCTACTACAGGGTCTAGTCTGCCAAAAAGCTGCAGAGACCTTTCTCAATGCTGCTTTTTATGTACTGGAAGCAGACCATATCCCTCAGGCTACTCAGCTGCTCCAGTAGATTCCACCATGGAGGTGATTACCAGTCTCATCATGGGGAATAACTACATCCAGCTGCCCAGTGCCTCAAAACCAGGCCCACTCAAGTTGACACACAACTTAACTACCAAAATTCCACCCCTTGTCAACATGGCATCTGTACACATCTCCTTCACTGGGTGGCTCCAGTGCCCTAATTCATCTGAGTGTTGACCTCACTTCCTTGATTTGGCAGGCCCTGTTCCTCTGCCTCTTGGGCATGGTGGTCTCTAACTTTTGGGCAGCAGCTATGGCCCTATCCTACTGGCCTTCATGAATGGCAGCCCCACACACCAGAACCAAATTGGTTCAAGTCTGACTCTTTGAAATCTAGGAGGTTATGGTGGTTCCATCCTCAGAGATCATGTCTTACCCTTTGAGGTTGAGGCAACCCTGCTTCCCATATCCTTGGTCTCCCAGCTTCTGCCAATTAATCTCCAAAGGGAACTCCACCAGGAATCTTCCTCCCCAAAAGTCACTCAGCTTTCTCATGCCATGGGCTGATAAGCCTGTTGCTGTCAAATGCCGGTCTCTTGGCTCTGCTGCTGCCATCTCTCTGCCGAGGACTCTCTGCTGGTAGTTGCAGCACAGGGATCTCTGGTCAAGGACACACTCCACTCCTGTTTCCACATTTTAGGTATCTCTCAGAGCAGCACCCCACTCTCTTAATACCAATTGTCTTAGGCTCGGTTCTCTAGAGAAGCAAAATCACTAAAGCTTACATATTTATCTTAGGAAAATGGCTCACAGAATTATAGAGGCTGGCAAGTCCCAAGTTCCTGGATCAAACATCAAGCTGGAGGCTCTTCCCAAATTGTGCAGCTGGAGGGGCTGACAAGCTCAAGATTAGTAGGCAGTATTAACTTGCTACTCACTTTGGCAGATGACGAGTCCAAGATCAGCAGGCAAAATGATGGACTGTTGGCTCACAGGACAGTTGTAGACAGCATGACAGGATCCAGATCCACAGAAGGTTCCCAAATTTTCCCAGGACATCCAAATGTACATTGAAAGCAGACCACACCCCAAAGGAAACTCATTTTCAACTGCTTGGCTGCTCAAAGCATATACATCAGATCTCATCATGGAAACGACCACATCACAACTGTTTAAACCACTCAAAAACAAGGTCCAGTCAAGTTGACACACAATCTTAACTTTTACAGTCACTATGAGTTGGAGCTGATGCTACAGCACCAAACAACAGACTCAAAAGAGGGATCTGATTCAGTTCTTCAGGGAAAAAAGGTAGAAGATTCAAAGGAAATGTTTCCTGTACGCTCCACAAAGTTTATAGGTTTGTCACACACTATAAATGATTAGAAAAATACTAACATAGTCTTCACAATTTTGCAACCACTAATTTCAAGAATTCAAAGGTTAGAGCCCTTAATAATGGCATAATCTCAATGTCAATGTCATGATGCGAAGGAAAATACGGAGTAAGAAAATTAGAAATCAATTTAAAAAAAAAAAAAAAGGAGAAATTCGGAAGGTCACTCCTTAAAACTACTTCCCATGATTTCTAGGATTGATAAAGTGACATAGTATAATATAAAAGAAATCAAGAAAATATTAACCTGAGGTAAACATTATTTGGTCAGAAAGACAATAAATCTCATTTAAAGTAAAATATAGTTTTAAATTATCACACAAATATATATAGCAGAACATTTCCCAATTCAACATATCAGGTAATTTTAAATAATTTTTAATTCTTTGCAATTTGGATTTTCCATTCCCTATGTAATAATGTCTTCCTTCTCCATTAGTGGGAAGAAACTGAGAACTGCCTAGGACCCAGAGGTCAGCCTGCTCCTCAGAGCAAACACAAGCTAAGATCAGTAAGACATAAGAAGAGATGTCCTTGCAAAAAGTGTCAAGACGTATCATTAATGCTCTAAAGAGGGTCATCAAATGATGTTAGAGGGACTTCTCAGGAATTTCACACAGCTCAAAATTAAGGTGTCATTAATGTACCCTATTTCTGATGTAAGCAACCAGCTGAGATTCAAACCAAGATCCAAAATAGTCATGATATGTAGGATGTGAATTTTTGTTGTTATGTTGTTGGTAGTTGCCATCAAGTTGAATCCAACTCATGGTAACCCCATGTATTTCAGAGTAGAACTGTTCTATAGAGTTTTCAACACTGCACATCATCAGGTCTTTCTTACCAGGTGTCTCTGGATGAGCCTGAACTGCCAACCTTTGGCTAATGGTCAAGTGCTTAAGCATTTACATCACCCAACTGCATATAGTAAAAACTGTTTCCACAATACTCCAACTTCCAAAATACTTATTTAATAAATTCCCTGTTAGAAACTGTTTCTAAGTGAATTCAGACTATCGGGGAAATTAAGACACATTCACCATTTTCCACTTACCTCTTAAAATGTTTTCCCTCACCCCAAGAAATCTTAAGTAAAGCAGAGTAGGAGGATGTGGGGGACAATACAGCAGGCTTTTTTTTCTTTTCTTTTTTTTTTTTTAATTTTGCTTTAGCTGCAAGTTTACAGAGCAGAATTTGGTTTACATTCAACATTTCATGTACATTTAGTTTCTCTCCCCATTTATCATCCCCAACCCTAACCCAGTCTTCTCCCCTCCCAGCCCAGTAAACCACCTCACCCCACCCCGTGCCCCTCATACACTCATATACTCCTGTGTGTCCTGCGTTTCCTCCATGTGAATGTTGCACCTCTGGTGCCCCATGGTCGATTGCTCCAAGGGTTGCACTTTCATAGAGTATGTGGGTGCATCTCCCTGGGTTGAGTGGTCTGTGGGTACATCTTGTTTACTACTGGGCTGAGAGCCAGCCTCTGGGAGTGAGTTTTATTCCAGGCCCAAAATGTATCCCAGGGCCACAGTATTGGGGGTCTCACCAGAATCCATCCAACCAGTAATTTTGGTCATTATTGTGTCTTTGGATTTTGTTTCACGTTTTTCCTCCCACTCTATCCTAGATCTCCAGTTTTCATCCTTTCCTGAGTGGTTGGCATTGGTAGCCAGGAACCATCTAGTTCTTCTGGGCTTGAGGTCCACCATGTCCTAGGGCTGATTGCTTCCAAATGCCCTTGGTTTTTTGCACCCTTCTTCGCTTCCAATGATAGGAGACCATTAGCTGCAGCTTAGATGGCCATTTGAAAGCTTTTAAGACCCCACTCCCTACTCACCAATAGGATGAAGAACAAGACTTTGAAGTATTTTGTTGTGCCAATTGAGTCTGGTCTCCCCCAATACTACGGTGCTGAGTCAGCAGATCGATTGGATCTCTCTCCCACAGTTTGTGGCTGGCTGTGAGGGATTACTCTATGTCTGTCTTCTGTTGTTTCTATAAGGATTGTGGGTATTTTGTATCACTGGGGTCCACAAGATTACCCTCAGCTAAATCTAACCTTGGTCAAATACACCAGCAGAGAGCAGGTGAGATTGTTTATAATACTCTTCACTGACCCCCATCTGATCTTCTCAGATGTTTATGTGTTTATCTGTAGCCTGCTGTTTGCTGTTAATGGTAATACAGTATTTTGGATATACTGTTTGCTATTAGCGTCTGTTGTCTGTATCTTGTGTGCACAATTCAGTGTCTTTCCTTTTCCTAATGTTATCATGGTGATCATAGACTCTTTCTATACCACCCCTCCCCTTACCTATGTCAGTGTGTAATCCCTCCCCTTCCCTCTTGTGGTAGTTAAATTTGTGTGTCAACTCGGCTGGGCCTGGTTGAGTGGCTGAGCAGCTGGTGGTAGTTATTCCCCGTGATGAGATTGGCGATCAACTCCACGGTGGGATCAACCACAAGCAGCTGAGTAGCTGCCTTTGGGATGTGATCTGCTTCCTGTATATAAGGAGAACTCTTGGGGATAGTCTCTAGCTTATGGCATGCTTGGACCATGCATGTAGCCATGTCGTTGTTCAGCAGCCTGCCATGCTCTACCGACCTTGGGACTTACATTAATGATCTGCCGTGTGGTTTGGTAACATTGGGACTGTGCCTTTTTACTTGTCAACCTTGGCCTTGGCAGCCTCAGCAGCCAGTCTGAGTGAAGAAACAACTCTAGCTTCAGTGGGCCGGGAGCAAGAGGCAGAGCTGAAGCCCAAGGCTGAGGGGTTTTCACCCAGTCCCTAGAGGATGGCATTCTGAACTTAGACTTAAAGCCTCCAAGGTGTGAGAGAATAAACTCCTGTTTGTTCAAACATCCCATTTGTGGTATATTCTTGTCAGAGTGGCACTAGGTAACCAGAACACCTTCCCACCCCAGTAACCTACAAAGTAAATTCCCTTTCTTAAGCAAATCCTTCTTTGTCTTTTTACAGTAATGGGCCCATACAGTATTTGTCCTTCTGCGATTGACTTATTTCACTCAGCATGATGTCCTCCAGGTTCATCCATGTTGTGAGATGATTCGGGTATCCTTCATTGTTCTTCTTTTTTTTTTTTTTTTTTAAATTGTGATTTGGGTGAAGATTTACAGAGCAAATTCACTTTCCATACAGAAGTTCACATAT
>NW_006921808.1:2058228-2066099 GCF_000298275.1 Orycteropus afer afer
CCAGTCTTGGTCTCACCTATTTTGGTCATGTTGTAAGAACGGACCATTCCCTGGAGAAGGATGTCATGCTTGGTAGGGTGGAGGGTCAACGAAAGAGGGGGAGGCCTTCAACGAGATGGATTGACACGGTGGCTGCGATGATGGGCTCAAGTATAGCAGGAATTGTGGGGCTGGCGCGGGATCAGGCAGTGTTTCGTTCTGCTGTGCGTGGGGTCGCTATGAGTTGGAAACAACTCGATGGCACTTAACAACAACAACAAATTTAGTTAAATTTTAGCAATAAATTTTAGAAAATAGTCACCACTGGGTCGGTCAAACAAATGTGATAGATAAAACGTCCAATAGAAAGAGAGAAAATAAAGTAACCTTATTTCTCCCACTTGCTATAATTAGGTTTTATAACACAACAGTCAAATGTAAATGGGAAAATACACGTTTTTGAAATACCTTTTAAATATTCCTTTGCATATATAAATACAAATAACGAAAAGTCATGTTTTTTACATTGGTACAAGAAGACTATTTTGAAACTTTTGTGCTAATATAAAACTTAAATGCAAGCAAATTATATTAAATAATAAAATAGAAACAAAAAGTCTAGGTTGAAACATGTAGAAGAACTGAATTGTAATTGTGGCATTAACTTGCTATATGACCTTACTTTTCTCACGTACTAAAGAAGGCTTATACTTTCATCCTCTCAGGAAGAAACCCGGTAAATCAAAAATCTTGAACATCACAGTCTAAGATTAAGACTGAGGCTTCCAAATGCTTATATTATTTAGGGGATCCTCAACTTTCAATCATTCAATCTACACCTTATACAATATCCTAAACCAGTGTACCTCAAACTTTAATGTGTATGCATATAACATGGGCGTTCTGTTGACTTAGGATCCTGATTCCCGTTAGCCAAACCAAACCAAATTCACTCCTGTTGAGTCAGATTTCATAGCAACCCCTCCTTGGGTTTCCAAGGTGATATCACTATGGAAGTAGATTGCCCAATCTTCCTTCCGAGGAGTGGCTGGTGGGTTTGAACCACTAGCCTACTAGTTAGCAGTCAAATGCCTTAGGCACTAGGCCACCAGAGCTTCTATTCACTTGAGCAGCCAAGCCCAAAACTACATTTCCGAATGACCAGTGAGACTCAGAGCCTGGCTGTGCTCCTTTCAGGGCTCGGGTAGCCAGCAGTGGTATGTGATGGCAGCATTCTGGCATGGTACCCATTTCTTCCTTTCCCAGCACAGTTTTGATCTTTCATGTTCAGGTGACCTCACTTTCCCCCTCTTCTATTATCTTAGGCATATAGTTACAAAGACTACCAGATGAAAGTCCCATCTAAACAATTATCATTTGGGGGGCTGAGTGCAGCTGGTTAGGCCTGCTGATGCAGGAAGAAAAATAAACCCTAAGGTATCGGACTGCCAACAAGAACACTGGTGGTTCAAACCCACCAGCCACTCCACAGAAGCAAAACTGGTCATTCTACTTCCATAAAGATTTACTGCCTCGGAAACCCAATGGGGGTTGCTATGAGTCGGAATCAGCTTGACAGCAGTGGGGGTTTCAAGTTCCCAGGTTGCTTGATCTGGGACCTGTGGATTCCTAGACTGAAAGGATCAGGTAGTGAGCCTGTGAGAAGGGAGGTTCGTGAATCTATTTACCTAATTCCAAAGCAATGGGTGAGTTCCATCCTAGGCATCACGCCCCCCCCCCCCCCCGAGAATGTTCAGCCTAAACCTCACTTGCCTTGGTCAAGGACAACAGTGCCTTCAGGAAACACATTTGGGGATTTTAATGTATTTATTAGCTCTCTGAGGGAAAAAAAAAATCCATTATAAACTTACATTAACTGTTGTTGTTGTTGTTATGTGCCGTCGAGTCAGACCCGACTCATAGTGACCCTTCCTTGGGTTTCCAAAGCAGTATCACTACAGAAGTAGATTTTCCAACCCCTTCCTTCCAAGGAGTGGCTGGTGGGTTTGAACCATCATTCTTCTGGTTAGCAGTCAACTGCCTTATTTTGACAAAGGAGAAACATATATGAAGGAAGGAAGAGATTGCTGCTTATAATATCTGTTAATTCATTTATTCAACAAATATTGAACATCACTGAGTACCTACAATACCATACTGGGTGCTAGAGATACAGTGAACAACTCCTATTCACAAAGACTTTCAATCTAAAATTATTCTAGTAATTATATTATTAATTTTAATTGCAATAAATGTTGAGAGAAAAATATAGGAACTCAGAAAATATATAATAGGAGGTACTAATCTGGGAGATCAGAGAAAACATTCTTTAAAAAATGACATTTTTAGATTGAATCTGATGACTACATAGGGTTCAGCCTTGTCAAAAAGTATCCAAAGAATATGCTACAAGCAAAGGGAAGGATGAGCAATATTTCTGAGCATATACAGGAAAATTAAAGAAAGCTGAACTATAGAGAGCAAAGAGGCAACTGGCAAGGGATAGATCCAGAAGTAATAAGGAACATGTTAAAAATTTTCAGCTTCATAGTAAGAATTACCAGTTGCTGTGGAGTTGACCCTAACTTATGGTGACACCCTGTGTGTCAGAGTAAAATTGTGCTCCACAGAGATTTTAATGGCTGATTTTTTTTTTTTTTAAAGTAGATCTCTGTGTCTTTCTTCCAAGGAGCCCCTCAGTGGATTCAAACCTGCATCCTTCCTATTAACAGCTGAGTGTATTAACTGTTTGCACCACCCAGGGACTAAGAGCAATAGGAAGCCTGTAAATAATTTTAAGCAAGAAGAAGAAAAAAAAAAGAAAAGCAGAATAGAAAATTATAAACAAAATTACTTTTTTTAAAATGTATGGCAGAAAAACAACTTAAAGGATTTTACAAAAATATTAAATTATTTCAACACTGTCCTAAAATAGTAGAATTATGAGTAATTCTTATTTATATTTTTACACTCACCAAATTTATACTGTCCATAAATTACTTTTAGACATATAAAAAATAAATCCACATCCAAGACAAACCACTGGAATGGTTCCCTTTTTCCATTTCCATAGTTATATTCATTTATTTATATGATATGTCCTTGATCCCAGACTGAGACTGCTGTAAGCACTATGCAGTAACTCTTTGTCCTCCATTCTACAGGCTCCCAAAGCTGAGGTTCAGAAGACCACTGCTAACTGTCTGTCAGTATTAGACCCATCTACATTGTACAGTGTCAGTCCTATCACATTTCTAGTAGAAAATACTACTAAGGATACTGATGCCTGATGAAAAGAACAAAACCAGTGAAAACCTAAGCAAGTCAATACTTCAGCTTATGATAGTTTACAATGTGCTTAAGTGGAAGAATGGAAATACAGTAGGTAAAGATAATCATGGCAGATAATTACACTAAATGTCTAATGTCTTATTTCATAGTCTGTCTTAGCCTATAAACCCCGAGTTTGAGACTTCAATCTCTTTCACATTGTGTATTTATACAATATGTTCAGAATCAAAATTATGTAACAACCCAATTATGTCTGAGTTCAAAGACTGCAAGGGATTAAAAAAAAGTACCTTCAAAGTAAAGCATTTGAGGGTTTTGATGCTGTAGGAGTTTAGAGTTTTCAAAAGATCCAAAGCTTTGTTACACAGCTGACAGAGAAAAGATTCTGTTAACCAAACCATTTTGAAATCCAGAGACATCTTCAGCAAAGAGCTTGAAAGTACTTCAGGATCCAGATGTACAGAGGAGTGTTAGTCAGACTTTAAAGTAACCCAAAACCAAACCCACTGCTGTCAAGTTGATTCGGATTCATAGTGACCTTAAGTGTTTACTTAATGGTTCTAAGCTTTTTTACCCAACACTGATTTTCTTTTCTGCCAATTAATTTTACCTAATTCATTCTTTCTTATCTAGTTTTCTTTTCTTTATTCCTTTTTTTTTTTAAATCTTCCTCTTCATGTCCCAAGCCAAACCAGAATTTCTATATACCAAAACCTAGAATATAATTATAAAATGAAACATCAGATATTAATTAAACAACCAAACAAAATTTACTAAGTGCTACTATGTGTTTAGAAGTCCCTGGATGGCACAATGCACCAAAAAGTTGGTATCAAACCCACTGAAAGGCAGCTTAGTGTAAGGCCTGACAATCTGTTTCTGAAAGGTTACAGCCTTAAAAGTCCTACACAGCAGTTCTACCCTGTACACATGGGGTCACCACGAGCTGGAATTGACTCAATGGCTACTATCAACAACTATGTATTCCGATTTTTCTTTTATTAAAAATCACAAACTTGGAAGAATATAAAATAAGAATGGAAAGTTCAAGATGGTTCAACACTAACCTAAGGAAACACAGTGGTTTTATTTGAGTAAGGGGCATTAGATCCCGGAGATAGAGCCTCTAGTATTCTTCATGAGCACTGAATTCTATATCCCACACATTACATCCAACTCAATTCAAACGTAGCTGCACCAGCTGCACCAGCCACTCCTCGGAAGGAAGGTTGGGTAATCTATTTCCATAGTGATATCGCCTCAGAAACCCAAGGAGGGGTCGCTATGAGTCGGGTCCAACTCGACGGCCCCTAACAACAACAACGTGACCTGAAAAGGGTAAATATTCTTTTTATGGCAGAAAACAACACAAAAGGATTAAATTACTTGCTGAGATTATAGTATAAATCAGTGGTAATAACCAGTCCAGTTATTGAGTAACAAGAATTTGCCTATAAGACAAACTTTTTTCTAGAGAAGTCCAACATGAACAACATTTATAGAAGGAGATTTCTCAAAAAGTGTTTTATCTAGCTAGAAATGGAACAAGACAGATTTCAAGATTTTACTCCCTAGTGGGTATCTCTGACTTTGGAGCAATGATTAATACTTCCAGACTCTAAAGACTCCAATGCTTATTGAAATAAATATGAATATAACATGAGAGAGATCTACCTAAAACACCTCACTGCCGTCAAGTCGATTTGACTCATAGCAACTGACCCCTCCTTGGGTTTCCGAGACAGTATCTCTACAGAAGTAGATTGCCCAACCTTCCTTCTGAGGAGTGGCTGGTGGGCTTGGACTGCCAGCCTTCTGGTTGGCTGTCAAGTGCCTTAGGCACTATGCCACCAGAGATCCCTGGGAGACCAGACTTTAACGCCATAATGCTTTGGTTTAATACTCAAGCATATGGTTTTCTTCAGCATCCTTGAACAATACATACTTTTTCAATCTTAGACGCAAGTATTTCATTTGTGAGTTACAGAATGTTTTCCTTTTTTTCCCATATTTCCCTCTCTTTTTTTCCTTAACATACAAGAGAAGAAAAATACTTCTCTTAATCTGAAAGGCTCCTAACACCATATGGTTCAATAATCTCAGGACATGAAATTTCTGTCCCTTCATTTTGTTAGGCATTGATTGGAAAAAGGTAATAGTAAAAGTCTCAGGTGGAAACAAGCTATGGAACACACAGGCCTGTCTATTCACATGGCATCTTCTTGTCCTTAACTCATACATGTCCTTAATATTTAGTAAACTGTTTATTTTTAATGTAAACTCATTGATTTATATTGTTAACTCCTTTACTTAAAGATCTGCTAGAATTTCTACTGGAGCCTCCTATTAGTCAACGTTTGGAAGTTCAAGCATGAAAATTTCCCCCAGGCCTAAGAGGTCTAATCTTTTTGACAAATATCACTGAACCACTTTTTAAACCCTAGATACTTCAGGGGACTAGTTTTACAACCTCAAAAATAGTTTTGTAACTTCAAAATTACAAAGTATCAAAGTAGAACCCAGGTCTTCTGATTCCAAATAATTTTAAAATAAAGATTAAGAAATAAGCAAACTACATATGCCTTCTCAAAGTTGTACTGTTTTTGAACAGCAATACTTGGCAGCCCATATCAAAAATAGCAACTGAAGCACCTGATTCTTCCCAAACCCACAAGTGAAGAAGAGAAAGTTACCTCCTTAGGCTGTCCTGCACTCTTATCAGTTGATATCTTCATACCCATACTGTCCCAAGCATTATATTAGACAAAAGAACAGGTTCTACCCTCAAGCCACAAACTATTTGAAAAGTCAAAAAATAATTATAGGGAAAATTTATTGCCATTGAAGATTTAAATTAGAGTTCCAGCAAGATGGCAGACTAGGCAGAAATACTGCACAGACCCTCTTCAACAAAGAAAGGGAAACCAATTAACACAGACACAGAAGATAATCTTGGACCGCCGAGCCTTGAAGGGAAGGATATAGAAGTGGATTAAACGCCAACGAGCAGAAGAATTTGCGTGAAAATACCAAAAAAGGAGACAGATGGAGTTGCAGTCTGGCAGCAATTCTGAGCGATCCTGACAGCACAGACAGCTTGGAGATTCCTGAGTGGTCATAGGACCTAAGAATTAACCTCAAAAGCACCCTGCTAGCCAGGAACTGCACAGAGGACTGTGCATGGTGGCTGGGGAAAAAATGGAGAAGGTGAAGAGAAAGGTGGACTGAACTGTGGAGTTTTCCTGGTCTGGAGGATGCTGCCACTTTGAAGGTTTAATAAGTGGCTTGACTATTTTGGATACTTAAAGAGACAGTGCTCTCACAGATTCCTGGGGCATAGGAACACGTTCTGCTTACCAGCAACCCCAAGGACACTCGGGACCTACAACACTGAAAAGTTACTACATTCCACTTGTTACTCTTATACCCCACGCCCACTTGGTGAATGGAGGTGCAGCCATCCCCCACTCCCACCTACATTCTGGGCCGACAGGAACTCCATCACAGTCTGTGTGCTCAGACAGAGCCTGGGTGCCCTGCCCTGTCCTCCACCGATTTTTTTTTCCTCTTTTTTTATTTTTATTTTTTTCTTGTTTGCTTTGTTTTTCTGGTGATTAGTTTGCTTGTATTTGTCTATTTTAAAACAACTAATATTATTAATATTTTTTTCCTTTTTATTATTATTCGTAATCTTCCCCTCCCAGGTCCTAGTTTTCAGCATTTTTTCTTTCCCTGTGCCTGGTTAAATTTTTTTTTTTAATTTAAAGTTGTTTTTTTTTTTTTCTCTTTTCCCCCTTTTTTTCCTCATGGATAACCACATTCTTTGTTTTTCTTTTTGCATTTTTCCGATGTTTTTCCTTCATTTATTATTCTCCTTCCTTACTTTTTTTTTTTTTTTTTCCTTAGTGCCCCATCCCCAGATATTGCAGGTTTTCTTGTGTTCTTCATCTTTTCTCTCTTTTTTCTTTTTTGGGTTACTGTTCCTGTGTGTTTTTTGTCCATGTGTTTTTAGTTTTTTGATGGTTATTCAATTGTAATTTTTCTCTAACTGAGTGGGAGACAGCACCAGTCCCCATAAGACACAACTACACCCACATCTGCTGCAACTTCACTTACTGAGCAAGAGCCAGCACCTCCTTCTCCACCAATGGGCCAATGATAAAAAAAACAACAAGGAGAGCCTGAATCACCCTTGTCTGATCTTCACAAACAGTTAACAGAGATCTTAATATCACGATGCCTCGGAGACAACAGAAAATCACAGTCCACACAAAGAAGCAGGATAAAGTGGTAGAAACAAGGGAACAGGATACAGACCCAGAACGCATCTGAGGAAGAAGCAGCATTGGAACTCTCTGGTAAGGAATTCAAAAGAATTATCTTTAGGTATCTTCAAAGGATTGAGAGATATACCAAAGAAAACACAGAAAAAAGCTTAGAATAATTTTGGAAGAAAATACAAGAACAAAATGACAAAATCAATGACAAATTACAAATGATTCTAAATCTACAGACAGAAATACAGAAGATTAATACTAAATTGTTAGAAACAGATAACACATTGGAAAGGCAAAGGGGTAGAATTGATGCAATGGAAGACA
>NW_006921808.1:2066199-2066791 GCF_000298275.1 Orycteropus afer afer
CAAATTCACTTTCCATACAGCAGTTCACATATACTTTGTCTCATGTCATTGACCACAGTTTACCACAATGCAACAGCTCCCCTCCCACTTCCTTCATCAAACTTTTAACGATAGTAAGAAACCAAATTAAACACTAAGTTTGGTGAATTACAAGAAACTACAAACTGGGGAGGCCTGTATTAAGGAAAGAAGAATCCAAATGTGCTTATCACTGATGAAGCAAGCACCCCAACACACCAGAGAAGTCAGTTCAAAGCACAGAGCAGCTGGAAATGTCAAAACAGAACCATTCTTTGACTGAAGGAAGAAAACCTAAGGGCATGTAAAGCATAGGTCTAGTTTTTGGATTACAGAAATGAGACTTCAAAGAGATTCCCTTCCCTTGAGTGAAAGAGCAGGTTATTAGAGTCCTAAGTCAGTAGCAGCCCAAATACTGGTTCCTGGATTTCAGAAAAATCTTCATATAGAGGAAATTCACTTAACACTGCTATATATTTACTCTGGGGTATGATGGAATGAAACAAAGAGCGTAAAAGAACTTGTCTTGATGTTTGTCTCAACATACAAAGCCATCATGTTAATCCACAGATAG
>NW_006921808.1:2069455-2070295 GCF_000298275.1 Orycteropus afer afer
TGGAATTCCAGAACAGGAAGAGAAAAACAAAACCACTGAGAAAATTGTCCAAGGTTTTCTGGAGGAGAACTTCCTTGATATGATGAAAGAGGCGAACATATCCATTCAGGAAGCCCAAAGAACCCCAAACAGGATAGACCCCAAAAGAATATCACTGAGACATGTCATAATCAAACTCACCAAAACCAAAGACAAAGACAGAATCCTGAAAGCAGCATGGGAAAAACAAAAACGTTATCTACAAAGGACAGCCAGTAAGAATAAGCTCTGATTCCTCAGCACAGACCATGCAAGCGAGAAGGCAATGGGATGGTATATACAAAAACCTAAAAGAGAAAAATTTTCAACCAAGAATTATATACCTGGGAAAACTGTCCCTCAAATATGATGGTGAAATTAGGAGATTTCCAGATAAGACTAAGGGAATTTGTTAAAACCAGACCAAGCTTACACAAGACACTAAAGGGAGTCCTTTGAACAAAGAACCAAAAATAGAAAATAACAACTGACCATCAATTCAGAAGATGACATAACCCAGAAAACACAGCTATGGACATATCAAAAGTAAAATGAGCTTACAAGATTGTAAACATCAATTAGCAAGTGAGGACAACTACAAACAAAAAGAGGGAAAAGACTGGGTAGTTACAGAACGTCTAAATGGTGAGGAAGTTAAGAGAGTTGCAAGATAGAATGGACTGTTGTAAACTCGGGGGAAAAAATTATAAATCATAGGGTAACCTCAAAGAAAATGATAAACCATCCTATCACAATAAAAAACAGGACAAGCACAACTGCTCAGCAAATACTAAAACAACAGCAACAAAGGAAATGATGACA
>NW_006921808.1:2073248-2084095 GCF_000298275.1 Orycteropus afer afer
CAAGGAGGATATTCAAGCGGCCAACAAACATATGAAGAAATCCTCACGATCATTAGCTATTAGAGAGATGAAAATCAAAACAACAATGAGGTTCCATCTTGCTCCAGCACGAGTAGCAAACTTCAACAAGACAGAAAATAACAAATGCTGGTGAGGTTGTGGAGAGATTGGGACTCTCATACACTACTGGTGGAACTGTAAAATGGTACAACCATTGTGGAAAGCAGTATGGAGATTCTTTCATAAGTTGGAATTAGAAATAACATTTGACCCAGCCTTTCCATTACTAGGTATATACCCTAAAGAAGTGAGAGCAATGACAAGAACAGACATATGCACACCCATGTTCATCGCAGCCCAACAGCCAAAAGATGGAAACAACCTAGGTGTCCATCAACTGAGGAATGGATAATCAATCTGTGGTACGTACACACAATGGGATACTATGCAACTCTAAAGAATAATGTAGAATCTGCAAAACACCATATAACATGGAGGAACTTGGAGGACATGATGCTGAGTGACACAAGTCAATCACAAAAGGACAAATATTGTATTAGTCCGTTATTGTAAAAGTTAAGGAAAGGTTGATCTATAGAAGGACATTTTCTTTGTTGGTTACCAGAGGTGGGAGGGGAGGGGAAGGAAGGCTGTTAGATAGATAGAGATAAGTATTGATTTGGGTGAAAAGAAGGGCAATGTACCAAATGCAAGTGGCCAAAATGGTACCATTGAGCATGAGAAAGACATAAAGAGGAACATGGGAAGTACAGACAACAAAGATGAATCCTTCTGCGCATATAGTATGGCATGGTCAGTGAAGGTAAACACAGGTATGTGGATAGATGGGTGGACAGGCTGAAATATTAGGTATGTCCATGAAATGGGAAGTGTGCCCAAGAACATATATAGGGTTGGCAGACAGTGGTCCTATAACTTTATGAGTATGATCTGAATTCCCAGGTGTATAGTGGAGATAACAAGGGGCAAGGTTGTAGTCACTGCTTGGTCACAGCCAGCTACCCAGAGGGACCGAGTATTTGAACATGTGGGCTTGGGACCATAGTCACAGAGGACATCAAGCTCAATTGGCATAACATACTATACAAAATATTGTTCCACCTCCTACTGTGGCAAGTAGCGACTGGGATCTTAAAAGCTTGCAAGCTGCCATCTAGATACAACAATGGGTCTCTCCTCATCCAGAGCAAAGAAGAATGAAGAAAACCAAAAATTCATGCAAATAATTAGTCCTAGTGACTGGTACACCATCCGATCTGCAGCCTATACGACTATGAGACCAGAAGAACTAGATGGTGCCTGGCTACTACTGTCAACCACTTGGAAGAGGATCTATGTAGGAAGTCCTGGATAAGACAGGGAGAACAATGTGGAACAAAACTCAAAATCATTTGGAAAAAAAAAGGGGGGGCCAAGTTTGCTGGTCTGATAGAGCCTGGTGGAACCACTGAGACTATGGCCCCTAGCTGCCCTTCAGATCTGGAATAGAACGCACACCTGTGGCTTCCAGCCAAGCGATAGACAGGCATAGGAGTTGAACATTTACCGGAGGTAGATACTCCTTGGAGAGAACAAGCGTGGGAGAAAGAAGGGCTGCTTATGCACCGGGAGACAGCTCAGGGGGCAGGAGTGCATGGAGGAATGGACACAGGGAAGAGGTAGCTATCGGGAAGAAGTAGAAGGGGAGAAGATGCATTGTGGTAGATTGTGGTCAATGTCATGAGACAAAGTGTATGTGAACTGCTGTATGGAAAGTGTATTTGCTCTGTAAATTTTCACCCAAATCACAATAAAGATAGCGAAAAAAAAGGGGGGGGGGATATACCCATGACCATAAAAAATAATAAATAAATAAAGGCATTTGATAAAATCCAACCCCTTTTCCTCATAAAAATTCGCAACAAAATAAGAATGGAAGGGAAATTTCTCAACATATTTAAGGGCATATATGCAAAACCAACAGCCAATATTATTCTCAATAGACAAAGACTCAGAGCCTTTTCCTTGAGAACAGGAACTAGACAAGGATGCCCACTATCAGCACTCTTATTCAATATTGTACTGGAAGTCTTAGCCAGAGAAATAAGGCAAGAAAGAGAAATAAAGGACATCCAAATTGGAAAAGAAAAAGTAAATCTATATTTGCAGATGGCATTATCCTACACATAGAATATGCCAGAAATTCCACAAGAAAGCTACCAGATCTAATAGAAGGATCAGCAAAGTGGCAGGATGTAAGATCAATACAAAAATCAGTTGGGTTCCTTTACACTAAGAGCGAGAACTTCTAAAAGGATTAAGAAAACAGTAGCATTTACAATAGCTCCCAGAAGGATTAAATACCTAGGAATATATCTAACCAGGAATGCATAAGACCTATACAATGAAAACTATAAAACACTACTGCAAGAAACTAAGGGACCTACATAAATGGAAAAACAGTCCATGGTCATGGATCAGAAGACTTAACATTGTGAAAATGTTAATACTACCTAAAGTGATCTATAGATATACTGCAATCCTGATACAAATTTCAGCAACATTTTTTAGCAAAATGGAAAAACAAATCATCAACTTTATTTGGAAAGAAAGAGGTCTTGAACAGCCAAAGCAATATTAAAGAAGAAGAACAAAGTAGGAGGCTTTGCATGTCTCAATCTCAAAACACACTCACTATGCAGCCACAGTAATTAAACAGCCTCAACCGCAGACACAAAGATCAACGGCATAGAATTGATGACTCAGAAGTAAATCCATCCATCTCGGGGCAACTGATTTTCAACAAATGGTCAAAGTTCATTTAGTGGGAAAGAAATAGTCTTTTTAACAAATGGTGCTGGCAAAACTGGATATACATTTGCAGGATCCATACCTCACACCATACACAAAAACTAACTCAAAATGGATCAAAAACCTAAAAATTGTAAAGTTGTAAAATTGTAAAGTTTCTGGAAGATAACAGGGACAAAATATAGGAACTGATTTTTTCAGAAATAGATCACCAAACATAACTACAAATTCATAAGCAACAGAAGACAAATTAGACAACTAGGACCTCCAAAAAATTAAATACTTACACTCTCAAAAGACTTTAACAAAAGAGTAAAAAGACAACCTACAGAATTGGAAAAAAAATCTTTGCAAACAACATATCTGATAAGGGCCTACTCCCTAAAATATATAGAAAATTTCAACAATTCAACAACATAAAAACCATTTAAAAATACGCAAAGGACATGAACACTCCAACTGGCCAAAAAACACATGAACAAATGCTTGTGATCACTAGCTATCAGAGACACAAATCAAAACTACAATGAGATACCCTCTCACCTGTGAGAAAATAGTACTGATCAAAGAAACTGAAAACAACATATGAAAGCAAGGTTGTGAGGAGATTAGAATCTTATCCACTGCTGGTGGGATTGCAAAATGGTACAACCAGTATGGAAAACAGTATGATACCTTCTCAAAAAGCTAGAAATAGAAATACCTTGTGATCCAGCAACCCTACTCCCTAGGTTGAGATCTAACAGCAGTGACAAGAATATATATGTTGTTGTTAGGTGCAGTCAAGTCAGCTCTAACTCACAGTGACCCCATGTACAACAGAACAAAACACTCTCCAGTCCTATGCCAGCCCCATAATCCTTGCTATACCTGAGCCCATCATTGCAGCCACTCTGTCAATCCATCTTGTTGAGAGCCTTCCCCTTTTTTGCTGAGCCTCCACTTTACCAAGCATGGTATCTTTCTCCAGGTAATGGTCTCTTTTGACAATGTGACCAAAGTAAGTGAGAAGAAATTTTGCCATTCTCACTTCCAAGGAGCACTCCGGCTGCACTTCATCCATGACAGATTTGTTTGTTCTTCTGGCAGTCCATGGTACTTTCAGTATTCTTCGCCAACACCACAACTCAAAAGCATCAACTCCTCTTTGGATTTCCTTGTTCACTGTCCAGCTCTCAAATGCATATGAGTCTATTGAAAATACCATGGTTTAGGTTAGGGGCACCTGAGTCTTCAAGGAGACATCTTTGCTTTTCAGAACTTTAAAGAGGTCTTTTGTAGCAAATTTTCCCAGTGCAATACATTGTCGATGTCCTGACTTGATATGCACACCTATATTCATTGCAACATTATTCACAATAGCAAAAAGTTATAAACACCTTAAGTGTTCTATTTTACTCATCAATGGATGAATAAAATAAAAAAACCAAACTCACTGCTGTCAAGTTGGATCCAATTCATAGCGACACCTCCTTGTGTTTCTGAGGCAATATCACTACGAAATAGACTGCCAAATCTTCCTTTCAAGGAGTGGCTGGTGGGTTTGAACTGCCACCCTTCCGGTTAGCAGTCAAATGGATCAGGCACTATGCCACCAGATGAATGGATAAACAAAATGTAGTACTTATACACAATGGAATACCACACAGCTATAAAGAATAATGATGAGTTTCCAAAACATAACATGGATGAATCTAGAGAATATGCTGAGTGAAACAAAAAGGACAAATATTGTATGACCTCATTTTTATAAAAAAACAAAAATAGGAATCTACACAGAAATCAACATTCTTTGCCCAGGGTTGGGCAACCAAGGGAGAGGGAATCACTCTTTACACAGTTGCTGTTGTTGCTGTTGTTGTTGTGTGCTGTTGAGTCAGATCTGACTCATAGCAACCCCTCCTTGGGTTTCCAAGGCAGTATCACTATGGAAGTAGATTGCCCAACCTTCCTTCTAAGGGTTGGAACCACCAGCCTTCTGGTTAGCTGTCAAGTGCCTTAGGCACTATGCTACCAGAGCTCCTTTCTTTACACAGTAGACACTTGTTATTTTTGGTAGTGGGAAAGGCAATACCTAAGGTATGCACAACTTGACCAAGGTTAACGATAACACACTAAGAGGTACACAAGAATAAGGACATTATTGGTAAATGCTATAACATACACAATTTTGCAACAGCAGCATACCAACCAAAAAATACATGAGTGGTTACATAGATAGATATGTATGTATATATGTGTATAGGAAAGTATATACATATGCATGTATAGACCTACCTGTAGGCATATACATATGTACATTTGTATGTACTGCACATATATCCAAATACATAATAAAGCACATAGGAGGCAACAGTCACAGATACTTCCCACACAGAACCACACAGCTCACAAGATTGGTATATAAAATTTGAAGGCTTGGGCCCATAGTCAGTGAGACAACTTAGGCAACTGATACAACAGAGTCAAAAAGTTTATGTTCTACATCCCAGTTTGGTAAATAGGGTCTAGGGTCTTAAAAGCTTGCAAGAAGATATGAAAGATGCAACTATTGGTCTCTATGCAACAGGAGCAAAAGAAAAAGAAGGAAATGGCCTCATTTATGGAGAAACCAGAACTACATGGAGCCTGGATATCACTATTGACTGTTCTGACAGTGGATACAATAGACGGTCCTGGAAAGAATGGAATAAAATGTAACTGGCAGAGACTAAAGGAACCCTGAGACTATCACCCTGAGATACCCTTTAAACTTCTGAATTGAAACCAATCAGGTCACCTCTCAGCTAAATAACAGATTGGCTCATAAAATAAACAATATCACCCGTGATTACTGTGCCCCTTTAAAAAAAAAAATCTATTACGTGCCCCTTTAAAAAAAAAAACTATATGATTTTTAGTCAGTCAACATTTATACTAAAGCAAAGACAAAAAGGTGGAGGAGGGCAGGGATGTTACATTAATGGAAATGGAACAACCAGAATGGAAATAGTAAGAATATTCACATAATATAGAAAATGTAATCACTATTATTAAACAATGTTGTTGTTGTTATGTGCCGTTGAGTTGTACCCGACTTACAATGACCCCTCCTTGGGTGCAGCTTACCCAAGCTGAACTGCCAGCCTTCTGGTTAGCAGTCAAGTGCCTTAGACAGTATGCTACCAGAGCTCCCAATAATGGATTATACAGTAGAAATAAACTTTCCTAAACTATTAATATTAAATTTTTTGATCAACCAGGCTAAGTGAAACTTTTAATTACCATTGTTATTTTCAGACAATATTACAAAATCATAATTTGCTATCATATGACAACATACAATTGCCATATGATAAAGTAATCACAAATTATGGGTTACATTGGGAAGAATGGTCATTCCAGAACACTTAATTGTACTCATGAGGAGCCTGTACATACATATACCAAGAAGGATGGCTACAACAAAACAAGGTGATACTGCATAGTTTAAAATCAGGAAAGGTGTGTATCAGGGTTGTATCCTTTCATCATACTTATTCAGTCTGTATGCTGAACAAGGAACCTGAGAAGCTGGAATGTATGAAGAATGTGCATCAGAATTGGAAGAAGACTCATTAATAACCTGCAATGATGCAGATGACAAAACCTTGCTTGCTAAAAGTGAAAGTTACTTGAAGTGCGCTTATTGATGAAGTTCAAAGACTACAGCCTTCATTCTTTATTACACCTCAAAATAAAGAAAACAAGAATTCTCACAACTGGACCAATAAGCAAAACATCATGGTAAATGGAGAAAAGATTGAAGTTGTCAGGGATTTCATTTAATTTGGATCCACAATCAATGCCCACGGAAGTAGAAGTCAAGAAATCAAACAATGTATTGCTCTGTGCAGATTTGCTGCAAAAAAACTTCTTTAAAGTGTTAAAGATGAAAAATGTCATTTTGAAAATTAAGGTGCAGCTGACCCAAGCAATGGTATTTTCAGTAGCCTCAAATGCATGTGAAAACTGGATAATGGATAAGGAAGACCAAAGAAGAGTTGATACAATTGAATTGTGGTGTTGGTGAAGAATATGGAAAATACCATGGCCTGCTTGGAAGAAGTACAAACGGAATTTTCCTTAGAAGCAAGAATGGACAGACTTTGTCTCACGTATTTGGTCATGTTGTCAGAAGGGCCCAGTACCTGGAGAAGGATATCATGCTTGGTAACGTAGAGGGTCAGCGATAAAGGGGAAGACATTCAATAAGACGGATTCACAGTGACTGCAGTGATGGGCTTAAGCATAGCAATGGTTGCAAGGATGGAGCAGGATCAGGCAGTGTTTTGTTCTGTTGTACACAGAGTCTCTATGAGTTGGAACTAATTCAACAGCACCTAACAACAACAAGGTAATCCAAGATCCTGGAATGTGCATAAAATATTACAGAGATTTACCAAGGATTTAATAAAAATGTGCTTTTAAAAAAATATATTTTATGATGTTTTTGGTGAAACAGCAGACTAGGTTCCCATTTAAAAATTTCTGTACCTATTTTTCAGTAAAGAAGGTTGGGCAATCTACTTCCATAGTGATACCACCTCGAAACCCAAGGAGGGGTCGCTGTGAGTTGGGTCTGGCTCGACTGTACATAATAACATCAATTCATTATTGGTTGTGTTAGACTGGGTTCTCTAGAGAAACAAAAACCAGCAAAGCCTATATATATATATATATGTTGTTGTTGTTGTTATGTGCCGTCGAGTCAAACCCGACTCATAGCGACTCCTCCTTGGGTTTCCGAGGCAGTATCACTACGGAAGTAGTATTGCCCAACCTTCCTTCCGAGGAGTGGCTGGTGGGTTTGAACCGCCAGCTGTCTGGTTAGCAGGCAAGATATCTATATATATCTATATATCTATATCTATATATATATCTATATATATATATAAAGAGAGAGAGAAATTTATCTTACGAAAATGGCTCACAAACAGCAAGTCCAAAGTCCCTGGAGCAAACGTCAGGCTGGAGGCTTCTCTTAGCTTCTGCAACTGCAGGGGCTGAGAAGCCCAAGGCTGGCAAGCAGCACACCAGCTATTGACTCCAACGAATGATGCATCCAAGATCTCCAGGCCAAAGAGTGGACTGCTCACTCACAAGCAGTTGTAGGTAGCACAACAGAATCCCGATTCACAGAAGAATGTCTCTCTTCTGAGGATGTCCCTGGGTATCCTGGAAGCAGGCCACACCCCTAGGGAAACTCCCCCTGAACAGATTGGCCACTCAAAACACAGCCATCCGATCCCATCATGGGAAAAACCACACAGAACTGGGGTCTAGCCAAGCTGACACACAGCTCCAACTATCACATTGGTAATATCATGGGAAACACATTATTCATTATCAGCAAATCATGCAAAATTTTAAGGACTATTGTTAAATATGGAAAACCTAGATCAAGTTTCTTCCACATTTAAACTGTAAGACTTCAGGGCACTTTCAAGTTTTCTTGAAGAGTGATGAATCTTAAATAATCTTTGAAATGAGAAAAATCGTTACTCAGTTTTTCCTTTTTTCAAAACTTTTCATTGTGATTTGGATGAAAGTTTACAGAGCAAATCAGTTTTTCACACAACAACTCATATACATTTTATTTCATATCATTGAAGCAATCCCCTCAAGGTAACATCACTCACCCCACATTCTGTTTCTCATTTCCGTTTCTCCTTCTTTCCTAACTCTTTCTGCCCTGTGAACTTTGTCCTTGGGCAAAATCTCCT
Source organism: Orycteropus afer afer (assembly GCF_000298275.1). Lineage (NCBI taxonomy): Eukaryota > Metazoa > Chordata > Mammalia > Tubulidentata > Orycteropodidae > Orycteropus > Orycteropus afer. The sequence goes on from NW_006921808.1 coordinate 2,081,804, forward strand.
CTTCTGATCTCAAATAGTTGACTGTTCTAAGATGAGTGTCTACCTCCCTGTGTTGCTGTTCGCTTTGTAAGACCTGTCTATTGTTTGGCTGAAAACTGAGACATGGGATGAGTTCAGTTCCAGGTTGAAAGAGTGACGAAGAGCCATACTCTTGGGGGTTCCACTAGTCTCCATGTGACCAGTAATCCTGGTCATTTTTATGATTTTGAGTTTTATTCCACATTTTTTCTCCCACTCTATCCAGGACCTTCTCTTGTGATATCTTTCAGGGTAGTAGCTAGTGGTAGCTGGGTATTATGTAGTTCTAATCTCAGAGCTACATGGTCCAATGGACAAATTGTTTCCTGTGCCTTTGATTTTCTTCACTCTTCTTTGCTCCAGATGGGGAGAGACCAATAGTTGCACCTTACTTGGCTACTCACAGCTTTTAAGACACCAGTCACTACTCACCAAAGTAAGATGTAGAACATGTTCTTTCTGGACTATGCTGTGCCAATTCACCTTGATGTTCCCCAAGACTATGGTCCTGAGTTTCCAGGACCAGTGATTTATTCCTTCAAGGTTTTTGGTTTTGGCTAAGAAGTTTTCATAACTTTGTCCCTTCTATGTTATACTATATTCATGGAAATATTTCCAGCATTTGAAAATACATATATAGAAATATCTTCTGTCAAACCAAAATATATTCATGGGTGTGGTCCCATTCTCCTTCCCACACCTATTTAGCTTGTGTGTCTACTTATCCACTCATAGATTACTCGTGTTGCTACTGTTATTACATGATTGTGTATGCAAGAGTATTTAGCTCTGTTGCCTTTAACTCTTGTACTCCTCCCAGTGTCTCTCTGCCTTGATCATTTTTTTTTTTTTTTTTTTACCGACCTCATTCTTATTGTATATTGCCTTCCTCTTCACCCAAGTTAATGTGTCTACCTTCTAGTTAATGGTTTACACTCTCTATCCCTCCCACCCCTGGTAACATGAAAACTTTTTCTTGACTCCTTTACAATAATGACCTCATACAATAACTGTCCTTTTGTGATTGACTAAGCTCACTCAGAATAATATCCTGTACATTCATCCATGTTATGTGTAGCAGACTCATCACTGTTCTTTAATGTTGTATAGTATTTCATAGTGTGTATATACCATAGTTTGTTTATCCATTCATTTGTTGATGGGCATTTAGGCTATTTCCATCTTTTTGCTATTGTGAACAGCTCTGCGATGAAAATCGGAGTGCAAATTTCTGTTCGTGTCACAGCTATCATTTCTGTAGGAGTAATGGGATTGCTGGATCGTACGGTATTTCTATTTAAGGAAGTAGTAGCGTAGTGCCTAAGACACTTGATTGCTAACCAGAAGGCTGGCGGTTCAAACCCACCAGCCACTCCTCAGAAGGAAGATGGGGCAATTTACTTCTGTAGTGATACTGCCTCAGAAACCCAAGGAGGGGTCGCTATGAGTCGGGTCCGACTCGACGGCACATAACAACACCACCACCACCCTACCATTTTCCACAGTGGTTGCACCATTTTACAGTCTCACCAACAATGTCTAAGTGTTTTAATCTCCCCACACTATCACTATCACTTCTTGTTTTCTGTTTTTTGGAACTTTTCTATTAGTACTAGGGTGAGATGGTATCATATTGCTGTTTTGATTTGCATTTTTTAATGGTTAATGATCATGAGCAAGAATTTCTTTGGTTCTTTGTTCTTTGGTGAAGTGTCTATTCATGTCCTCTACACATTTTTTAACTGGATACTTTGTCTTTTTGTGGTTGAAATATGGAAGTTTTCTATAAATTTTAGAGATTAGACCCCTGTCCAATATGTCATTACCCAAAATTTCTTACCAGTGTGTAGGTTCTTTTTTCATTCTTTTGGTGAAATCTTTTAGTGCATATAGGTATCTAAATTTTGGGCAATCCAAGTCATTTAATTTGTCTTCTGGTGTGTGCGTGTGTTTAGTTATGTCGGATGGGCTATTTACGCCATGTATTACGTCCCATAAGTTTGTCCCTCTTTTTACTCTGATGGTCTTTGTAGTTTTATTTACATGTAGATCTTTGAACCATCTTGAGTTAGTTTTTTTCTTTTAATATTGTGTGATATAAGTTGTTGTTGTTAAGTGCCGTCGAGTCGTTTCTGACTCATAGCGACCCCATGCACAGCAGAACGAAACACTGCTCGATCCTGCACCAGCCCCACAATCCCTGCTATACTTGAGCCCATCATCGCAGCCACTGTGTCAATCCATCTTGTTGAAGGCCTCCCCCTCTATCGTTGA
>NW_006921808.1:2087045-2093464 GCF_000298275.1 Orycteropus afer afer
CTGTCTGGCTTCCTGGCTTTTAATCCCCTTTCTCCTGCTCTTCTGCCCTGCTGTTTTGTGTGTCCCTGAGTTGTCCCTGGGGCTGACTTGTGTGATATATGGGAGCTGTTTAATTTTTCTGCAAATAGATAACCAGCTTTTTCACCACTACTTGTTAAAAAAAACTGTCTCTTCCTCATTTAATGAGTTTCAGTCCTTTGTCAAAGATCAGCTGTTCATCAATGGATGGATTTACTTCTGGAATGTCAATTCTGTTACATTGGTCTATTTATCTGCCACTGTATCAGTACCACGTTGTTTTGACTACCATGACTGTGTAGTAGGTTTTGAGATAGGATGTATAAGGTCTCCTACTTTGTTCTTCTTCTTTAGTAGTGCTTTGCTTATTCAGGGTCTCTTTCTTTTCCATGTAAAGTTGGTGATGATCTCTTAAAAAATGATGATGGAATCTGAATTGAGATTGCATTATATCTGTAGATTACTTTGGGTAGTATTGACATTTTCACAAGGTTAGATCTTCCAAACCATGAGCATGATATATTCTTTCAATTATGTAGGTATCTTTTGGTTTCTTGTAGTAGTGTTTTCTAGTTTTTGTTGCACAGTCTTCTGTGTCTCTAGTTAGGTATATTCCCAAGTACTTCACCTTTTACATAGCTTTTGCAAATAGTATTATTTCTCTGATTTTATTTTCAGAGTTCATAAGTATAAATGAATCCAAATGATTTTTGTATGTTGATCTTGTACCCTGCCACTTTGCTAAATATTTCAATTAGTTCCAGAAATTTCCTTGCTGAGTCTTGGGATTTTCTATGTATAGGATCATATCATCTGCAAGTAGATATAGTTTTACTTCTTCATTGTCAATTTGGATGCCTTTTATTTCCTTTTCTTGCCTTATTGCTCTGACTAGAACTTCCAATACAATAATGAATAGAAGTGGTGATGAAGGACTTCCTTGTACGGCACCCATTCCTAAAGGGAATGCTTAAAGTCTCTCTCCATTGAGACTAATGTTGGTCCATTGGTTTCTTTATACACACCCTTAATTACCTTGAGGAATTTTCCTTCTATCCCTATTTTGTTGATCTTTTTATCAAGACTTGATGTTGGATTTTGTCAAGTTGTTTTTCTACATCAATTAATATGATCATGTGGTTCTTTCCCTTTGTTTTATTTATGTGGTAGATTATGTTGATGTTTTTCCAATGTTGAACCATCCTTGCTTACTTGTATGAATCTCACTTGTTCATGATGTATCATCTTGTTGGTATCCTTTGGATTCTACTAGCTAAGATTTTGTTGAGAACTTTTGTGTCTATGTTATTCAAGGTCAATGGTCTACAATTTTTTTAGTGGTGTCTTTGCCTGGCTTTACAATCAAAGTTATACTCAGTTCATAAAATGAATTCAGGAATTTTCCTGCATTCCCTACATTCTGGAATAGTTTGAGTAGAAATGGTGTCAGCTGTTCTCTGAATGTTTGGTAGAAATTGCCATTGAAGCCACTTGGGCCAGGACTTTTTTGGCTGGGAGGTTTGTTGTTGTTGTTGTTGTTTTAAATAACCTGCTCAATTTTTTCTTTTGTTAGGGATCTGCTCAAATTTTCTACTTCAGTCTCTGTTAGTTTAGGTAGGTAGTGTTTCTACCTAAATTCTAGAAATTTGTCCATTCTTTCTAAATTTTCCAATTTATTGGAGTACAGTTAGTTCTTCATAGTATTCTGTTATCATCCTTTTTATTTTAGTTGGTTCTGTTGTGATGACACCCATTTCATCTCTTATACATGTTATTTTGCATTCTCTGCTTTTTCCCTTTGCTGGATTTTCCAGTGGTTTGTTAAATTTATTAGCCCTGTCAAAGAACCAACTTGTAGTCTTGTTGATTCTTTCTACAGTTTTCCATTTCATTTATTTGTGCTATGTTGTTGTTGTTGCTAGGTCTTGTAAAGTCTGTTTTGACTCACAGTGACCCTAGGTACAACAAAATGAGATACTATCTGGTCCTGTGCCAGCCTCATAATTATTTCTATACTTGACCCCATCATTGCAGCCACTGTGTCAATCCATCTCATTGAAGGCCTTCCCCTTTTTTGTTGATGCTCAACTTTACCAAGAATGATATCCTTCTCCAGGGAATGGTCCCTTCTGACAACATGACCAAAGTAGGTGAAATGAAGTCTCACCATTCTCACTTCCAAGGAACATCTGGCTGCACTTTTTCCCAGAAAGATTTGTTAGTTCATTTGGCAGTACATGGTTACCTTCAATATTCTTTGCCAACACCACAACTCAAAAGCATCAACTCTTCTTCAATCTTCTTTATGCATTGTCCAGCTCTCACATGCATATGAGGCAACTGAAAACACCATGGTTTGGGTTAGGTGCATCTTAGCCTTCAAAAAAAATCTTTGCTCTTTGACATTTTAGAGAGGTCTTTTGCAGCAGATTTGCCAAGTGTGATGCATTGTGTGATGTCTTGACTGCTGCTTCCATTGGTGTCAATTATGGAACCAAGTAATATGAAATCTTTGACAACTTCAATTTTTTCTCCATTAATCATGATGCTGCTTATAGGTCCAGTTGTGAAAATTTTCATTTTATGCTGAGATGTAATCCATACTGCAGACTGTAGTCTTCAATCTTCATCAGCAAGTGCTTCAAATCATCCTCACTTTCAGCAAGCAAAGTTGTGTCATCTAGGTATCACAGGTTGTTGATGAGTCTTCCTCCAATCCTGATGCCCCACTCTTCCTCATATAGTCCAGCTTCTCAGATTATTTGCTCAGCATATAGATTGAATAAATGTGAAATGATACAACCCTAATGCACTCCCTTCTTGATTTTAAACCATGCAGTAGCCCCTTGTTCTGGTTAAACAACAGCTTCCTAACCTATGTACAGGTTCCTCATGAGTACAATTAAATGTTCTGGAATTCCCATTCTTCTCAATGTTATCAATAATTTGTATGATCCACACAATCAAATGCTTTTGCATAGTAAATAAAACACAAGTAAACATCTTTCAATGTTCTTTGCTTACAGCCAAGATACATCTGACATCAACAATGATATCCCTTGTATCACGTCCTCTTTTGAATTCAGCTTGCATTCTTGGAAGTTTTCTGTCAATATACTGCTGCAACAGTTTTTGAGTTATCTTCAGTAAGATTTTACTTGCGTGTAATGTTAATGATATCGTTCGCTAATTTCCACATTCTGTGGGATCATCTTTCTTTCTAATTGTTACAAATATGGATCTCTTCCAGTCAGTTGGCCAGGTAGCTGTCTTCCAAATTTCTTGGCATAGATATGTGAACACCTCCAGTGCCGCATCCATTTGTTAAAACATCTCAATGGGTATTGTCAATTCCTGGAGCCTTGTTTTTCACTAGTTCCATCAGTGCAGCTTTGACTTCTTCCTTCAATACCATTGGTTCTTGATCACATGACACCTCCTGAAATGGATGAACATCAGCCAATTCTTTTTGGTACAGTGACTGTGTATTCCTTCCATCTTCTTTTGATGTTTCCTGCATCATTCAATATTTTGCCAATAGAATTCTTCAGTATTGCAACTCGAGGCTTGAATTTTTTCTTAAGTTCTTTCAGCTTGAGAAATGCTGAGCATGTTTTTCCCTTTTGATTTTCTAACTCCAGGTCTTAACACATTTCATTATAGTAATTGACTTTGTCTTCTCAGATTGCTCTTTGAAATCTTCTGCTTATCTCTTTTACCTTGTCATTTCTTCCATTTCTTTAGCTACTCTCCATTCAAGAGTGAGTATTGAAGTCTCTTTTGACATCCATTTTGTTTTTTTCTTCTTTTCCTGTGCTTTTAATGACATTTTGCTTTCTTCATGGATGATATTCTTGATGTTATCTCACAGTTCCTCTGCTTTTTGGTCATTAGTGTTCATTGCATCAAATCTATGCGTTAGGTGGTCTCTAAATTCAGCAAGGATATAATCAAGGTCATATTTTGGCTCTTGCAGACTGATTTTAATTGTCTTCAGCTTCAATTTGAAGTTGCAGGTGAGCAGTTGATGGTCTGTTCCACAGTCAGCTCTTGACTTTGTTTAGCTAAAGATATTTAGCTTCTCTATCACCTTTTTTCACAAATGTTGATTTGATTCTGGTGTACTCCATCTGGCAAAGTCCATGTGTACAGCCACCATTTGTGTTGTCAAAAAAGGATATTTGCAATGAGTAAGTCATTGGTCTTGCAAAATTCTGTCATGTGATCTCCAGCATTATTTCTATCACCAAGGCTATATTTTCCAGCTACTGGTGATTCTTCTTTGTTTCCAACTTTTGCATTCCAATCACCAGTGATAATAACCACATCTTGATTGCATGTTTGGACAATTTCAGACTGCAGAAGTTGGTAAAAATCCTCAATTTCCTAATTTTTGGCTTTGGTGGTTGGTGTGTAAATTTGAATAATAGTAGCATTAACTAATCTTCCTTGTAGGCATATGGATACTACACTATCACTGACAGCATTATACTTCAGCATAGATCTTGAAATATTCTTTGTGATGATGAATGCCATACCATTCCTCTTTATCATTTCTGGCATAGTAGATCATATGGTTGTCTGATTCAAAATGACCAAAGCCACTAATGCCTAGGATATTGATCTTTGTGCATTCCATTTCATTTTTTTACAATTTTCCTAGATTCATACTTCATACATTCCATGTTTTGATTATTAATGGATATTTGCAGCTGTTCCTTCTCATTTTGAGTTGTGCCACATCAGCAAATGGAGTTCCCAAAAGCTTTACTCTATCCACATCATTGAGGTTGGTTCTGCTCTGAAGAGGCAGCTCTTCCCCAGTCATATTATGAGTGTCTACTGATCTAAGGGGCACACCTTCTGGCATTATATTGGAAAGGTTCAGCACTATTCATAAAGTTTTCCAGTAATATATCAGACAGTGTTTCACTGCTATTCATAAAGTTTTCATGGCCAATTCTTTGAGAAGTGGATAGCCCCTTCCTTCTTCCGAGTCTGTCTTAGTCTGAAAGCTCCAATGAAACCTCCACCATGGGTGACCCTGGTGCTATTTGAAATACTGGTGGCATAACCTCCATCCTCACAGCAACACACAAGCCACCACAGTATGACAAACTTACAAACACGTGGTGGATTTCTCCTATAATCTTTTATTATTCATTTTCTTCTTGTGACTGGAGGCTTATTTTGATGCTCTTCTTCTAATCGTTGGAGCTGTTGGGTTAAAGTGTCAATTTCATTCCTTCTTTTTTGATGTGTGAGTTTATTGCTATAAATTGCCCTCTGAACACTACCTTTGCTCTGTTCCAAAGGTTTTAAGCTGTGCTTTAATTTTCATTTGATTCAAGAAACTTTTTTTACATTTTTTTTTATTTCTTCTATTACCTAATAGTTTTTAAGCAATGTGTTACTCAGTTTCCATGTTTGATTTTTTTCCTTGATCTTCCTATTGTTGATTTCTAATTTTATAGCATTGTGAACTGAGAAGATGCTTTGCAGTATTCTGATGTTTTTAAAATTTTTGAGGCTTGCTTTGTAAACTAACATATAGTCTGTTCTGGAGAAAAGTCCCTTACACTGGAAAGTAATAAATATTGTGCTATTGTTGGGTACAGTGTGCTGAATATGTATATGAGGTCAAGTTGGCTGATTGTGGTGTTTAGTTTTTCTTTGTCTTAGTCAAATTTATTTCTAGTTGTTCATTGAAAATGATACATTATAAACTGCTACTATTATTGTAGGAGTTCTGGTGGGTGCAGTGGTTAAGATATTTGGCTGCTAACCAAAAAACTGGCATTCTGAACCCAACAGCCACTTTGTGGGAGAAAGATGAGGCAGCCTGCTTCTGTAAAAATTTACATTGGCAACCCTATGGAGCAGTTCTACTCTGTCCTATAGGGTTTCTATGAGTCAGAATTGATCAATGGCAGTGGTTCTTTAGTACTATTATTGTACAGTTGTCTATTTCACTTTTCAATTCTGTTAAAGTTTGATTTATGTATTTTTGGGCTCTTTCATTGGGTGCTTAGGTATATATTATCACTTTGTCTTCTTGTCAATTGACCCTTTAATCATTAAATAATGTCCTTCCTTGTCTCTTATGCTGGTTTTGGTCTTAAAGTCTACTTTATCAGAAATTATTATTCCACTTCTGCTCTTTTTTGATTGCCATTTGCTTGATATATTTTTTGCCATTTTTTGATTTTTTTAGTCTATTTTTGTTTTTGTGTCTAATGTATGTCTCTTGTAGACAGCATATTGATGGGTCCTATTTTCATATCCATTCTGCTACTCTCTGTCTCTTGATTGGTACATTTAATCCATTCACATTCAACATAAATATTGATAGGCATGAATTTATTGTTGCCATTTTGCTTTGTGTTTTTTTTTTTTTTTTT
>NW_006921808.1:2093564-2098787 GCF_000298275.1 Orycteropus afer afer
GCTGATTAATTTGTCCATATAATTTTCTGAGCCGAGTTCATTTATGGATTTTCTTATTATTTCCTTCATTGCTATTGTTTTGGTATTTGCTAAATACATATGACTTTCCCCTTTTTTATTTTGATGAGAAGGTTTATTTAATTTATTTGAGGTTACACTGTAATTTATTTTCTTCCCAAGTTTAAAACAGTCCATTCTATCTTGAAATGGTCTTGACTTCCTCTTCATTTGGAAGTTCTGCAACTGCACTATTTTTTCCCTCTTTTTGCTTTCTAGCTGTCTTCATCTACAAATTGATGTTTCAGGTTCCCTATTTCCAGTCTCATATGTTTATTTTGCTTTGGATACTTCTATATCTGGGTTGGTTTTGGGGTGATGTTGTCAGGTTTGTTAATGTCAGGATGTTGTCTGCTGTTGTCGGTTCTCAATATGAAGGAATTCATTTAGCATTCCTTGTAAGTTTGGACTGGTTTTCACAAATTTCCGTCTATCTGGAAATGTCCAAATTTCGCCATCATTGTTGAGCGACAATATTTCTGGATATATAATTCTTGGCTTGCAATTTTTTTTTTTAAATTTCAGGGTTTAATATTTGTCATCCCATTGCCTTCTTGCTTGCATGCTTTCTGCCAAGAAATCAGAGCTTAGTCTTGTTGGTTCCATTTTGTAGCTAATTTTCTGTTTTTCCTGAGCTGCTTTCAAGACTTTTTTCTTTGGGTTTGGAAAGTTTCATTATGATATATCTTGGTGATTTTCTTTAGGAGTCTATTCTGTTTGGGGTTCACTGAGTATCTTGAATGCATATCTTCTAGTCTTTCACTATATTAGGGAAGTTTTCTTCCAATAAGTCTTCAGTGATTTCTCTGCACTTTTTTTTATTATTATTATTTTGGCTTCTTCCTTTCTAGGATTTTGATCAAATGTAAGTTATTCCTCTTGATGGTATCCCACCTAACGTTTAGGGGTTCTTCATCTTTTTTCACTCTTTTTTTTCTTTAAATTCCTCTAACAGAACAGTACTGACAGATTTGTCTTTAATCTCACTATTTCTGTCTTCCACTCATTCATTTCTACTCCTTTGCTTTTTCAATATGTTATCTGTTTCTGAAATCTTAGCATTACTCTTCCAGATTTCTAATTTGCTCTTTTTGTATGGTTTCTAATTCTTCATTTATTTTGTGAGTTTGTTCTTGTATTGTTTTCCTGAATTCTTCTAGAGTTTTGCCTGTTTTCTTTGATTTTGTCAGTGTTTTCCTTGATCTTTCTCTCAGTCAGCCAAATGTACCTAAATATAATTTTTTGAATTACCTATAAGGTGGTTCTAATGCCCTTTCTTCTTAAAGGAGATTTTCTGGCTCTGTATTTTGGTCACCTGTTTGTGCTACTCTGTCTTGCTTCTTTGTCATCTCCAAGATATTGTGGTGGTGTTGCATTTGTATTTAGTTAGTGACTGTATGCTGGGGTGTTTCACCCAGCTTCTTCTTCTTCTTCTTTTTTTTTTTTTTTTTTTTTTTTGCCTTTTCTTTATTTTGTTTTGATATATCCGAATGAGCAGGGCAAGTGTGCCACTCTGTTCCATAGTTTGGCAGCACTTAGGCTCTCACCATCTGTTTCCTTGTGGTTGTGATAGAAGATGGTAGTGTGTCCTTTGTTTGCTGTTCATACAAAGCAGTTGAGAGCAGGTTCAGCTGGAGTTGGCCATTACCTATCATTGATCAGATGGTGCAGAAGCAGGTTGAATCCCCTTCCCAGTGGGTGAGACTGCAAACAGTGCAGATGTGGTTGGGCAATGTGGGCACAGTTGCTGACTCCTGCCAGGTGGGACAAAAAAAAAAGAGAGAGACAGAAAATACAAACAACAACAAAAAAGGAAATAATAAATAAAAGAAAAACAGGAAAAATAAAAAAAACAAGCAATAACAAAAAGAAAAAACATTTAAAAAAAGGATACATCAAAAGGAAAACAAAACAAAAACTAGGGAAGGGAGAAAGGAGATGGAATAAGAATAGAAAAGAGAAGAAAACAAAGGATGAGGAAAAAGAAGAAAGAAAAAAGAATTGAGGAAAAAAGAAAGAGAAAAAGACCAAAACAAGAGAAGGGAAAGAAAAGAAAGGAGATAATTCATGGAGGGCAGGGCACTCAGGTGGTGGTCCTGCCAGCCAAATAATCAGCATGTAGCAGAGCACCTGGTTCTGGAAGGAGATCTTGCTAGTCTAGGAGGCAGCTGGGGAAAAGGCATCTGTACGCGGAAGGAGCTCCTGCAGGCTCAGAAGGCAAGCAAGACGAGAATGCCTTGTCCCAAAAGAAGTTCCTGCTGGCCCAGATGGCAGCTGAGGGCAGGGCACCTGTTTCCAGAAGGAGTTCCTGCTGGTCCAAAAGGCAGCTGCAGACAGGGCACCTGGTCCTAGAAGGAGCTTCTACTGGCCCAGAAAGTGGCTGGGAGCAAAGCACTTGGTCGATGATGGAGTTCCTGCCAGTCTAGAAGGTGAGTAGGTATATGGAATGGTCACACCTCTGGTCACTGGAAGAGTTGGGGAACAAGGAGAATATCACATCTTTCTAGTCATCAGCTACCAATGTGGGCATCTGTGCAGTCTTGGGCAAGTGGAGCTAATTACCAGGTTGCGACCCTGATTGGACTGCTGCTTGCAAAAATTCAAAATGGCCACACTGTGTCAGGCCAGTTGACAATTCACAGTTCACAGCACAGTTTGTCTCTCCTTGTTATTTTCATTAAGTTTCCTCTACTTGGTATTTGATCCACTTCTTTACCCCTTTCCTTCAAAGCTCAGGGTTCCAGAATTATCACATGTCTGTATTTCATTTGATTTCTCATGTCTTTGCTGTAGAGGGTTTGAGTAGCTTGTTTGCCTTGTCTATCATCTTGCTGTATGTCCTTTCATTACAGTTTTTCAACCGTGTTCTCTGTAATGGCACTATAGTAGTGTTGTACCCTACAAGTTTGTGTCACAATGCTAGGAAAGTCAAACAGCATGAAGGAATACTCCTGGGAGCCATTCCAATCACAGAGTGGCTAGCAATAACAACTATCCCACTAAACCCAAATGAAATGTGTTTTGAACTCAACTCCCCTTAGCTTGGAAAAACAAAAGTTTGTGTCCATGCCAGTGCTATCCAACATAAGGAAAACTTTGACAGAAGGGAAGGCAGAGTGAAAGATTGATTATAGCTAAAGCATCTTTTGCAAATTTGAGGACATATTGCTAGGGTGAGTCCAGAGCCTGGGACAGAATCCCTTTTTAAGTGAGATGACTAGATGAGCCTATGCCTCCTGAGCTTAACTTTGAATTTGCTTCTGAAAGATTAAGGATCAATGACTTGTAACATAGTAGTGATTGCAGAAGCAGCAGCAAAAGCAATAGGTAATAATAGTAACAAGTTTCTATTGTTTACTGATGAAAAATGTAACACTTATTTACAGATTACACCAGGCACTTTGCTAAGCAGTTTATGTGAATTATTAAATTGTATTTTCCTATGTTAATATTATTTTTTGTTACTATTTATTCATATACCTTCATAGGAGCTTTATATATAGTGGTTAGTTTTCAAAACAATCCTACCAAGTTAGCTGTTATTGCTACTCTTGAATAGATGAGGAACTTTCAGAAGAGAAAGAGATTTCTTTTGGCTAAATGTAATTTAATTTAAATCTTCAAAAGCACTTTTAATTAACAAATATAGGAGATCCAGCAAGATGTGGACTACACAGAAAGACTGCACAGACACTCTCCAACAAAGAAAAGGGAAACCAATTAACACAGACACAGAAGATAGTCCTGGACCCCTGAGCCTTGAAGGGAAAGATATAGAAGTGGACTAAACCCCAACTAGCAGAAGAATTTCCATGAAAATACCAAGAAAGGAGACAGACAGAGTGCAGTCTGGCAGTGACCCTGAGTGATCCTGACAGCACAGACAGCTTGGAGATTCCCGAGTGCTGGTAGGACCTAAGAATTAACCTAAAAATCACCATGCTAGCCAGGGACTGCATGGAGGACTCTGCACGGTAGGTGGGGAACAAACAGAAAAGGTGAAGAGAAAGGTGGGCTGAACTGTGGACTTGCCGGACCAGAGGGTGCCGCCATTTTGAAGGTTTAAAAAGCAGCTTGACTATTTTGGATATTTAAAGAGACAGCGCTCTCGCAGATTCCTGGGGCTTAGGAACACGTTCTGCTTTCCAGCAACCACAAGGACACTCGGGACCTGCAAAATTGAAAAGGTATGATATTCCTCTTGTTATTCTTATACCCCACACCTGCTTGGTGAACAGAGGTGTGGCCATGCCCCACTCCCACCTACTTTGTGGGCCCACAGGAACTCCATCACAGTCTGTGTGCTCAGACAGAGCCTGGGTGCCCTGCCCTGTCCACCACTGACTTTTCTTTTTCTCTTTTTTTTATTATTATTTTTTTTATTTTTCGCTTTCTTTTTTCTGGTGATTAATTTGCTTGTATTTGTTTGTTTAAAAACAACTAATACTATTAATACTTTGGTCCCTTTTATTATTTTTCTTAATCTTCCCCTACCAGGTCCTAGTTTTCAGCATTTTTTCTTTTCCCTGTGTCTGGTTGAATTTTCTTTTTTTTTTAATTTAAAGGTTTCCCCCCCCCCTTTTCTTCTGATGACTAACCCCATTCCCTGTTTTTCTTTTTGCATTTTTCCCATTTTTTCCCTTCATTTATTATTCTCCTTCCCTACTTTTTTTTCTTAATGCCCTATCCCCATATATTGCAGGTTTTCTTGTTTATTCTTTTTTTTTTCCCCCTTTTTTTCTTTTTTTGGTTACTGTTCCTGTGTGATTACATGGTGTGTTTTTCATCCATGGGCTTTCAGTATTTTGATGGTTATTCAATTGTAATTTTTCTCTAACTGAGTGGGAGACAACGAGAGTCCCCATAAGACACAACTACACCCACACCTCCTGCAATGTCACTTACTGAGCGAGAGCCACTACCTCCTTCTCCACCAACAGTCCAATGATAAAAAACCACCAAGAAGAGCCTGAATCACCCATGTCTGATTTTCACAAACAGTTAACAGAGATCTAAATACAACAACGCCACAATACCTCAGAAACAACAGACCACCACGGTCCACACAAAGAAGCAGGATAAAGTGGTAGAAACAAGGGAACAGGAAACAGACCCAGAACACATCCCTGAGGAAGAAGCAGCATTGGAACTCTCTGATAAGGAATT
>NW_006921808.1:2099466-2100061 GCF_000298275.1 Orycteropus afer afer
GGGAAAAACAAAAAGTTACCTACAAAGGACAGCCAGTAAGAATAAGCTCTGATTTCTCAGCAGAAACCATGCAAGTAAGAAGGCAATGGGATGGTGTATATAAAACCTTGAAAAAGAAAAATTTTCAACCAAGAATCATATACCTGACAAAATTGTCCCTCATATATGAAGGTGAAATTAGGAGATTTCCAGGTAAGCAAAAACTAAGGGAATGTGTTAAAATCAGACCAACCTACAAGACATGCTAAAGGGAGTCCTTTGAACAAAGAACCAAAAATAGCAAATAACAACTGACCATCAATACACAAGATGACACAACCCAGAAACTACAGCTATGGACATATCCAAAATAAAATGAGCTTACAAGACTGTAAACGGGGAACCAGATACATCAATTGGCAAGTGAAGACAACTACAAACAAAAAGAGGAAAAGACTGTATAGTTACAGAACTTCTAAATGGTGAGGAAGTTAAGAAAGATGCAAGATAGAATGGACTGCTCTAAACTTGGGGATAAAATTATAAATCATAGGGTAACCTCAAAGAAAAATGATAAACTTTCACATCACAATAAAAAAGAGGACAAGCACAAATA
>NW_006921808.1:2118896-2120875 GCF_000298275.1 Orycteropus afer afer
ACCAATCCTACTCAAACTATTCCAAAACATAGAAAAGGATGGAATCCTCCCTAACTCATTTTATGAAGCAAGCATAACCTTAACACCAAAACCAGGCAAAGACATCACTCAAAAGGAGAATTACAGACCAAATGGGGAGCTCTGGTAGCGTAGCGCCTAAGGCACTTGACTGCTAACCAGAAGGCTGGCGGTTCAAACCCACGAGCCACTCCTTGGAAGGAAGATGGGGCAATCTACTTCTATAGTGATACTGCCTCGGAAACCCAAGGAGGGGTTGTTATGAGTCGGGTCCGACTCGACAGCACATAACAACAACAACAACAGCCCTCATGATTATAGATGCAAACATCTTCAACAAAATCCTAGCCAATAGACTCCAACAGCGTATCAAGAAAATCATTCATTATGACCAAGTGGGGTTCATTTCAGGTATGCAAGGATAGTTCAACATTAGAAAAACAATCAGCATCATCCACCACATAAATAAAACCAAGAAAAAGAACCACATGATCATATCAATTGATGCAGAAAAGGCATTTGATTAAATCCAACTCCCATTCCTGATCAAAACTCTCAGCAAAATAGGAATAAAAGGACATTGCTCAACAAAATAAAGGATATCTATGCTCTGGTAGCATAGTGACTAAGGCACTTGACTACTAACCAGAAGTCTGGAGGTTCAAACACCCCAGCCACTCCTTGGAAGGAAATGGGGCAATCTACATCCGTAGTGATACTGCCTCGGAAACCCAAGGAGTGGTCACTATGAGTCAGGTTTGACTTGATGGCACATAACAACAACAACAACATGCAAAACCAACAGCCAACATTATACTCAATGGAGAAAGACTGAAACCATTCCTCTTACAAAAAGGAAGCAGACAAGGATGCCCTCTATCACCACTTCTATTCAACATTGTACTGGAAGTCCTAGCTGGGGTAATAGCAAGAAAAGGAAATCAAAGGTATCCAAATTGGTAAGGAGGAAGTCAAACTATCTCTATTTGCTGATGATATGATCCTATACCTAGAAAACCCAAGAGACTCAGTCAAAAATCTACTGGAACTAATCGAGAGATTTAGTATTGTAGCAGGATACAAGATCAACATCCAAAAATCCATTGGATTCCTCTACACCAGCAAAGAGATTGCTGAAAATGAAATAAGGAAATCAATACCATTTACAATAGCTACCAAAAAAGTAAAATACTTGGGAATAAATCTTACCAGGGACACAAAAGACCTGCACAATGAAAACTATAAAAAACTGCTTCAAGAAACCATAAGAGATCAACGTAAGTGGAAGAACATACCATGCTTGTGGATAAGAAGATTGAACATTGTGAAAATGTCAGTTCTGTCCAAAGCAATCCATATATTCAATGCAATCCCAATCCAGATCCCACCAACATTTTTTAAGGATCTGGAAAAACCAATCATTAACTTTATATGGAAAGGAAAGAGACCTCGGATGAGCAAAGCACTATTGAAGAAGAACAAAGCAGGAGGTCTCACGATGCGGGATCTCAAAACCTACTATACAGCCACAGTAGTCGAAACTGCCTGGTATTGGTACAATGATAGATACATACACCAATGGAATAGAATTGAGAACCCAGAAATAGATCCATCGAACTGTGGTCTGCTGATCTTTGACGAAGAGCCAAAATGCAATAAATAGGGAAGAGAATGTTTGTTTAATAAATGGTGCTGGCATAACTGGATATCCATTTGCAGAAAAATGAAACAAGATCTGTACCTCACACTATATATTTAGTAATAACGTATCTAACAAGGAACTTATCTCTAGAATTTATAGAAAACTCCAACACCTCAATAACAAAAAGACAAACAGTCCAATTAAAAAATGGGCAGAAGACATGAATAGATACTTCACCAAGGAGGATATTCAAGCGGCCAACAAACATATGAAGAAATGCTCACGATCATTAGCTATTAGAGAAATGCAAATCCAAACA
>NW_006921808.1:2120975-2126162 GCF_000298275.1 Orycteropus afer afer
ACCACTAAGACTATGGCCCCTAGCTGCCCTTCAGGTCTGGAATTGAACCCACACCTGTGGTTTCCAGCCAAACAAAATACAGGCATATGAATTGAACATTTACCTCAAGTAGATACACTCTATGGAGAGAATAATCATAGGAGAAAGAAGGGCTGCTTATGTACAGGGAGACAATTCAGGGGGCAGGAGTGTATGGAGGGATGGACTCTGGGAAGAGGTAACTATGGGGAGGAAGTGGGAGAGGAGCTGATGCATTGTGGTAAACTGTGGTCAATGACATGAGACAAAGTATAGGTGAACTGCTGTATGGAAAGTGAATTTGTTCTGTAAATCTTCACCCAAAAAAAATCTTCACAATAAAAAAAAGAAAAAAAATTAACAAATATGAACTATTTTAATTAATCAGTCAAAAATTCTCATATATGCCTATAAAATCACTCCTTTAGATCTCTCAAGGGGTTATCTAGTAATGTGGGAGAAGAAATGTGGGTATTTTGGTGGTAGTGTGAGCTTGATGGAGCTGAAATGACTTTCAGGTGACTGGGATTAAAAATAATGTTATTTCCCCAAAGTCCAAAACTGAATCACAGATGAAGCTAGGAGACTAATCAAGTACGCCTAACACTCATATGTTGCACTCCTTACTTGCCAGAAGAGGTCTGGAGGCTACACAAAGTGGGGCCTTCCAGAGATGCCTCTGGGGTCTCCACACTCACAGTGCATGGGTTGGGCTTTTTAGGAAACCATCCATACATCCTGTAGAAACCTGAAGCTCATAATCCAATTTCAGCTGGAAAGCTCAGGGTTCCTTTTGTATGGTGCCCTGTATGTCTTCTCCTATATCTGTTGCTAGCAGAGTAAGGAGCTGCATTTCAGGTGGCTAGCTAGTGTGGAATAGCTCCTATTTTCCAAAGTTTACTTTGTTGTATCTTGAATGACAGGTGGTTGCTTCTCTGACAAAATGATACAAGAAGAGTAGAGATTATACTGTAGGATTGGGTGTATCTTTAAAACAATAGTACCTCATCCTTAAAGCAGTGATTCCTCCCAGAAGGCCTGTCATAACCTCCTCATAACCTCCATGGAAATGTATGTACTCTTTAAAAACATAGCCAATATTTTATTTTATATTTAGAAAATTAAAACAAAAATATTACCTTGCTAATATGAAAAGCCAAAGAAAAGTGTGTAACTCTTACATTAATCAAGTGGAGGAATAAGGGAGGAGTTCCAGTAAGATGGTGGAATAGATAGAAAGACTGCACAGACCCTCTTCAATAAAGAAAAGGGGAACCAATTAACACAGATACAGAAGATAATCCTGGACCCCTGAGACTTGACAGGAAGGATAAAGAAGTGGACTAAACTCCAACTAGTAGAAGAATTTGTATGAAAACACTGAAAAAAAGGAGACATACAGAGCTGCAGTCTGGAAGCAACCTTGATGGCACAGACAGCTTGGATATTGCCGAGTGGTGGAAGGACCTAAAAATCAGCCCTGTTAGCCAGGGACTGCACAGAGGATTGCTCTGCTGGCTGGTGAATAAAAGGGAGAAACAGTGAAGAGGAAAGTGGGCTGAGCTGTGGACTTTTGCCTGTCTAGAGGGTCCAGCCATACTGAATGTTTACAAGTGATTTGACAATTTTGGATATTTAAAGTGACAGCATTCTCTCAGATTCCAGGAACTTAAGAATAGGCTCCACTTGCCAGGAACCACAAGGACATTCTGGACACAGACGACTGGAAAGATATGACATTCCCCTTGTTATTCTTATATGCCATACTCTCTTGGTGAATGGAGGTGTGGCCATCCCTCACTCCCACCTACCTTGTAGGCCGGCAGGAATTCCATCCCAGTCTGTGTGCTCAGCTGGAGGATGGGTACCCTGTGCCACCTTGCCCTGATTTTTTTTCTTTTTTAAAACTTCTATTATTATTATTACTTTTTTCCTTTTTACTATTATTCTTTATTCTTCCCTTCTCAGGTTCTAGTATACAGCTTTTTTTCTTCTCCCTGTTCCTGCTGCAATTTCTTTTGTCTCTCATGGTTAACCCCATTCCTTGTTTTTCTTCTTGTGTTTTGCCCATTTTTATCTTCATTATTCTCCTTCTTTACCTTTTTTTCTCTTATTGCCCTCTCCCCAGATACTGCAGGGTTTTTTTTTGTTGTTGTTTTGTTTTTTTTTTTTGTTTTTTCTTTTTTTGGTTACTTTTTCTGGGTGATTATACGGTGTGCTTCTTGTCCATTTTGCTTCTACTTTTTGATGGTTATTCAATTGTTATTTTTGCCTAAATGAATGGAAGACAGCAACAGTCCTCATACAATACAACAACACCCACACCTCCTGCAGCTTCACTTAATGAGTGAGAGCCACCACTTCCTTCTCCACCCATGGGCCAACAATAAACAACCACCAAGAACAGCCTGATTCACCCTTAGCTGCTCTGCAAAAACAGTTAACAGAGATCCAAATACAAGAACGTCACAATATCTCAGAGACAACAGAACATCACAGTCCACATAAAGAAGCAAGACAAAGTGGTAGAAACAAGGAAGCAGGATACAGACCCAGAACACATCCATGAGGAAGAAGCAACATTGGAACTCTCAGAAAAGGAATTCAAAAGAATTATATTTAGGTATCTTCTAAGGATTGAGAGACAGACCAAGAAAAACACAGACAAAAGTCTAGAAGAATTTTGGAAAAAAATACAAGAACAAAATGACAAATGAAAAATTAAAAATGATTCAAAATCTGCAGATAAAAATCCAGAAGATTAATACTAAATTGTCAGAAATAGATAACACAGTGAAAGGGCAAAGAAGCAGAATTGATGCAATGGAATACAGAATTAATGAGATTGAAGACAAATACCTGAATACTTCTTTGGAAAGGGATCAGTCAGAAAAAAAGATCAAAACAAAATCAAGAAAGCCTAAGGTTCATGTAGGATAATATCAAAAGGAATAAGCTACATCTCATTGGAATTTCAGAACAGGAAGAGAAAAATAAAAACACTGAGAAAATTGTCCAAGATTTGTTGGAGGAGAACTTCCTTGACATGATAAAAGATGAGAATATATCCATTCAGGAAGTCCAACGAACCCCAAACAGGATAGGCCCCAAATACCAAAGACAAAGACAGAATCCTAAAAGAAGCACAGAGAAAACAAAAAGTTACTTACAAAGGACAACGAGTAAAAGCTCTGATTTCTCAGCAGAAACCATGCAACCCAGAAGGCAATGGAGTGGTATATATAAAATCCTGAAAGAGAAAAATTTTCAACCACGAATTATACACCCAGCAAAACTGTCCCTCAAATATGATGGTGAAATTAGGCAATTTTCAGATAAGCAGAAACTAAGGGAATTTTTTAAAACAAAACCAACCTTACAAGAGATACTAAAGGGAGTCCTTTAAACAGAGAACCAAAAATAGCAAAGAACAACCGACCATTAATACATAAGATGACATAACACAGAAACCACAGCTATGGACATATCCAAAGTAAAATTAGCTTACAAGATTGTAAACAGGGAACCAGACACATCACTTGGCAAATGAAGACAACTACAAAACAAAAAGAGGAAAAATCCTGTGTAGTTACAGAACTTCTAAATGGTGAGGAAGTCAAGAGAGTTGCAAGATAAATGGACTGTTCTAAACTCAGGGAGCAAATTATAAATCACAGGGTAACCTCAAAGAAATATGATAAACCTTCACATCACAATAAAAGAGAGGACAAGCATAAATATTCAGCAAATACTAAAACAATAGCAACAAAGAAAATGACAACATGATTCATAAACATAATGAGCTCAGCACAGAAAATAACATGGAATAAAGAAATCAGGGACACCATAAAAAAACACGTAACAAAACCACAGCAACCAATTCATACTTTTCAATAATTACACTGAATCTTAATGGATTAAATGTACCACTCAAGCAATGGAGAGTTGCAGATTGGATAAGATAACAAAACCCATCCATATGCTGTCTCCAAGAGACACACCTTTGAGACAAAGGCAAAAATAGACTAAAAATCAAAGGTTGGATAAATCTATATCAAGCAAATGGCAACCGCAAAAGAGCAGGATTAGCGATATTAATTTCTGATCAAATTGACTTTAAGACTAAAACCACCAAACAAGACAAGGAAGGACATTATATAATGATTAAAGGATCAAATGAACAAGAAGACATAACCATAATAAATATCTACGGACCCAAGGAAAGAGCCCCAAAATTCATAAATCAGACTTTAAGAGAGCTGAAAGTCAAACAGATGACTCCACAGTCATAGTTGGAGGCTTTAATATACCACCTTCAATCAAAGATAGAACAATTGGAAAGAAACTTAACAAAGATGCAAAAGAGCTAAACAATACAATCTATGCACTTGACCTTATAGACATCTACTGACCACTTCACCAACAACAGCACAATATACATTCTTTTCCAGTGCACATGGAACATTTTCCATGATAGACCATATGTTAGGCCATAAAGCAAGCCTTCATAAATTTAAAACACTGAAATACTGTAAAGCATCTTCTCAGATCACAATGTTATCATATGAGAAATCAACATCAGGAAGATGAATGGAAAAAGAGCAAACACATGGAAATTAACAATACCCTCCTTAAGAAAGACTGGGTAAGAGAAGAAATAAAAATTGAAATTCAATAATTCCTTGAATCAAACTAGAATGAAAACACAACATACCAAAATCTTTGGGACACAGCAAAAGCAGTGAGCAAAGGCCAATTGATAGCAATAAATTCATACATCAAAAAAGAAGAGCGAGCCAAAATCAACACTTTAAACCAACATCTCCAACAATTAGAAAAAGAACATCAAGAAAAGTCTACAGTCACCATAAGAAAGGAAATAATAAATATTCGAGCAGAAATCAGTGTAACAGAAAATAGACAATAGAAAAAAATCAACAAGACTAGAAGTTGATTCTTTGAAAAGATTAGTAAAATTGACAAACCACTGGCAAATTTAACAAAGGAAAAGAGGGAGAGAATACAAATAACACGAATAAAAACGAAATGGGTGACATCACAACAGAACCAACTGAAATAAAAAGGATAATATCAGGATACTATGAAGAACTATACTCCAACAAATTTGAAAATCTGGAAGAAATGGACAGATTTCTAGAAACACACCAC
>NW_006921808.1:2128130-2136541 GCF_000298275.1 Orycteropus afer afer
CACTAGTAGCAAAGTTCAACAAGACAGAAAATAACAAATACTGGCAAGGTTGTGGAGAGATTGGGACTCTCATACACTGCTGGTGGGATTGTAAAATGGTACAACCATTGTGGAAAGCAGCATGGCGATTCATTAAAAAGTGGAATTAGAAATAACATTTGATCCAGCCATTCTATTATTAGGTATATGTCCTAAAGAAGTGAGAACCATGACGGGAACAAACATATGCAGACCTATGTTCATCACAACACTATTAACAATAGCCAAAAGATGAAAACAACCTAGGTGTCCATCAACTGAGGAATGGATAACCAAACTATGGTCCATACACACAATGGAATACTATGAAACCCCACAGAATAACATAGAATCTGCAAAACACCGCATAATGTGGATGAACTTGGAGGACATTATGCTGAGTAAAATAAGTCAATCACAAAAGGACAAATATTGTACTAGTCCGTTATTGTAAAAGTCAATGAAATGTTTATATATGGAAGGAAATTTTCTTTGTTGGTTACCAGGGGTGGAAGAGGAAGAGAGGGAACACTGTTAGATAGGTAGAGATAAGTATTGATTTGAGTGAAGAGAAGGGCAATGTACCAAAGGTGAGTGATCATCATGGTGGCATTCATGCAGAGGAAGACATAGAGAGGGACATGGGAGGTGCAAAAAAAAAGTAATAATAATAATAATGATGATGAGATATCATCTTACCCAGCAACAATAGCAAAGTTCAACAGGACAGAAAATAACAAATGTTGGTGAGGTTGTGGAGAGATTGAAACTCTTGTGTACTGCTGGTGGGATTGTAAAATGGTACAACCATTGTGGCATACGGTATGGCATTTCCCTAAAAAATGGAAAATAGAAATACCATTTGACCCAGCAATTCCATTACTAGGAATATATCCTAAAGAGTTGAGCGGCAGTGCATGAACAGACATATGCACACCTATGTTCATAACAGGACAATTCAGTACAGCAAAGAGATGGAAATAACCTAAATACCCATCAATGGATAAATGGATAACCAAATTATGGTACATTCACACAGTGGAATACTATGCTACATTAAAGACCAATGAGGGATATATATGAATCATCTCACAATGTGTATGAGCCTGGAGGACATTATGTTGAGTAAAATAAGTCAATCACAGAAGGACAAGTACTGTATGAGCCCATTAATGTAAAAAGACAAAGAAGGGTTTGCTTGGGAAAGGGAACTCAGTTTGTAGGTTACTGGGATAGGGAGGGAAGTGGAGGGATTAATTTCAGGCTAGTTGGGGCCTGCAGTCTGACGTGGGTAAGGGGAGGGATGTATGGAAAGAGTCTGTGACCACCATGATAACATTAGGAAAAAGGAGGAAACAGAATTGTGCACATAGCAGGTAGATGACAGATGCTAATACCAACCAGTGTGTCCACAATACTGCATTACCATTAACACCAAGCACCAGGCTACAGAAAAACACAGAAATATCTGAGAGGATCAGATGGGGATCAGTAAACAGGAGTATACTCTACACCAAGGATAGATTCAATGGAGGCTAATCTTGCACAGATACCAGTGATACAAAATGCATGCAATCCTTACAGAAACAACAGAAGACAGACATAGAATAATCCCTCACAGACACCTGGACACTGCAGGAGAGAGATCCAATGGATCTACTGTCTCAGGTCCATAGTACTGAAGGACACACCAGACTCAATTGGCACAACAAAATACATAAAAGCCTTGTTCCTCATCCCACATTGGTGAGTAGTGACTGGGGTCTTAAGACCTTTCAAGCGGCCATCTAAGATTCACTAATGGTCTCCTAGTGTTGGAAGCAAAGAAGAATGCAAAATAAACAAGGGCAGTTGGAAGCAGTCAGCCCTAGGACACGATGGCCCTCAGGAACAGAAGAACTAGATGGTGCCCGGCTACCAATGCCAACCACTCAGGAAAGGATCAAATCTGGGTATCCTGGATAGAGTGGGAGGAAAAATGTGGAACAAAAGCCAAAAACTCAATAATGACCAGAATTACTGGTCGGATGGAGTCTGGTGAGACCCCCAATACAATGTTCCTGGGATACATTCTGGGCCTAGAATAAAGCTCACTCCCAGGGGCTGGCTCTTAGCCCAACAGTAAATAAGTTGTACATGCAGACCACTCAACCCAGGGTGACACACCCACATACTCTATGGAAATGCATCCCTTGGAGCAATTGACCATAGGGCACCAGAGGGGCAACATTCACAAGGAGGAAATGCAGGAAAAACAGGAGTGCATAACTATGAGGGGCATGGTGCAGAGGCCTACTGGGCAGGGAGGGAAGAAGATTGGCTTAGGGTTGGATATGGTAAATGGGAGTGAAACTAAATGTAATGTTGAATGTAAAACAAACTCTTGAAATAAAAAAATTAAAAAGAAAAAGAGGAATAGTTAAAAAAAATAGAATTCCTTCTCCAAGTAGTTTAGTGTATGAGACATTTGAAGGACCACTGCATTCCAACAACTACATCCTGTGTAAAGTATGGTTTTTATTGTATCTCTGAGCTCACAGGAAGTATAGGAATATCAAAAAGAACAAACCAAAAAAAAGTTATGGGTAAATATAAAAAACCGAGGGCAAAATCTCATTTTAACACTTTAATGGAGAGATTGAACCCTCAGGCAGGAAAGTAGGGAAATTAAGCTTGAGATTCTCGAATTATGCTAGAGAATGTGAAAGGGGCTAAAGTCCTCAATGTAGGTGCCAGCCTTGGCACTCAGTGGAAGCATGCTTGGTTAAAGAAAGTGTCCTCAGTTTAGGCCCAGATTGTCAGAGATTAAGATCAACCAAGTATGACATTATAATGAAAGATCATCAAACAAACAATGAAACAAACCACAATATGTAAGAGTCATCAGAAATAACAAACAATAGACTCAGAGTCCAAAGAACTTCAGATATTTGAACCATCAGATTGTAATATAAAGTAATTGTGCATGAAATGTTTAAAAAATAGAATAAAAAATTATGAGTAATAAAGGACCATTAAAAATTATCAGATTATAAAAAAACTAAGTAAAAATTTAAATATGAACACTATAATTTATTTTTAAAAATTCTATGCATTGGTTAAACAATAGGTTAGGTACCGTATTCTAATCTCCTCTCTGTAGATTAAGAGACTAGGACTCAGCTCCTTTATAAAGCAAAGCTGAGTAAATAACTCAGGGAGGGGCAAGGTTCTTAACTTAAACCAGAAAGGTTAAAAGTCTTAGAGAATAGAATAACTGGGTATATCTAATCAGAGTCCCAGAAGAAACTAAGAAAACAGAAATAAGACATTATTTGAACAGAAATGCCTGAACATTCTCAGGATACACTAAGTACAACATATAAAAATTAGAATTGTTAAAAAGAAATCCGCCATAGACACATTGTTGTAAAATTTCAGAATGCCAAGGACAAAGATGCTAAAAATAGCTAGAGAAAAGACAACAATCTAGAATACTGACAATATTGCTGACTGCAGACTTTGCAGCAGTAATAATGGAAATCAGAATTTATTAGTGACCTCTAAGACAAAAATAACTGTCAACCTAAAATTATGTATCCTGAAAACCCATATTTCAAAAACAAGATTAAAATAAACATGTTTTCACATATAAACAAAAACTCAGTTTAAATCAAAAGACCAGCACCAAAGGAAGTTATCATCTTGAACAATTTCATTAGCTTCCTAGCTGACCTTCCTTCTCCAATCTTCTTGAATATAATGTTAGATTAATATTCCTAAAACTATTTTGATCATATCACTTTCCTGATTCAAACTGCCAAATGAACTTCTAGAACCTATATAATAAAGTCAAAATTTCTTAGCCTGTCATTTAAAGTGCTTTACAATCTAGTTACTTTCCAATGTTCTCTGTAATGGACAATCTGGCTCTCCTATTTACTAGCTGTGACCTAGAGCCAGGTAATTAACCTGACTGAATCTCATCTGCAAAATAATACCTATAAAAACTGACTGCTGAGATCAATTAACATACCACAGGTAAAGCTATTACACTAATTTTCAATAAATTTCAATAAATGGTAGCTGTTTTTGTCTGTAATAATTCATTGGTCCCAAAATACAACATATGTATTCTCAACTCCATGACTTTGCTCATATTATTTCATTCACTTTATTGGCTATCCACACCCTCTCCTAAAAATTCATGTGGTAGTTAAGGCTGTGTGTCAACTTGGCTGGGCCTTGGTTTTGAGTGGCTGGCAGTGGTTCTGTGTGGCTGTGCAGCTGATGTAGTTATTCCTCATAATGAGATTATAATTATCTCCATGTGGAATCTGCTGTGAGCAGCTAAGTAGCTGCCTTTGGGGTGTGGCCTACTTCCACTCTAAGAAGAAGTTTTGAGAAAGGTCTTTAGCTCCTCGGCACATTTTGGATCCAGCTTTTGGCCAAGTCTTCATCTCAGTGACCTGTCATGTTGCCTGCAGATCTTGGGATTGTTTCTGGACTTAAACCAGTGGTCTGCCATGTGCCTGTTAATTTTGGAATAATGTCATTCTACTTCCTAGCCTTGGGTTTGTCAGCCTCAGCAGCCAGCAGCTGCCTGTGTTATAAGAAGCCCCCAGCTCCAGTAGGCCTGGAATAAGAGTCAGCGCTAAAGTCCAAGGTTGAGGGGCCATTATTTTATTTTAAATATTTAAAATACCCAGACCCTAGAGTTGGCACTCTGAATTTGGACTTCTAGCCTCCTAAACTGTAAGAGAATAAATTCCTGTTTCTTAAAGCCATCCACTTTTGGTATTTCTGTTATAGCAGCATTAAAGAATTGAAACAATGTACTATGTAAATCAAAACTATCCCTAAAAGTCCAGTTCCTTGTCAAAATCCTCCTCTACTACACCAGCCAGAGTAAATGCTATCATTTCTAAACACGAAAACTTTTATCTAAATATGCTACTCTGCTACTCTGGGCAAACTGTATGTTCCTTCTGGTCTGGTGAAGCATGCATCTTAAATTTTCTTTTCTTTCTTTCTTTTCTTTTCCCCCCATGGAAAGCTTTATTGCCATGAAAGCAGAGATTACCAAATAGATATGGATTGACTGATTAAAATTTTCAATACCCTGCTTTAGAAGAAAGCATGTTCCCCCTACTTCACCCCCCGCCAAAAGGCAGCTGTCTTAGGATTTGCAGCATTCTCTATAATCTTCAAGACAGCTGTACTTCATTCTAAATACATAAAATATTTTCCTTAGAGAAAGACATCCAGCAAGGAAGTCCACACTAGGGAGGAAAAGTGATAACAGCACGTCATCTCAGGAAACATCTTTCAGAGTCTACTTTCAAAGGAAGTCCGTTTGACATTTTATTCTTATCACCCAAGACAAAGAACACAGAAACCCTCCAGAACTACTGGCTGGCATAGGTGGGTGCTTAATATATGCTGGCTGACTCTGAAGAGGCAGACAAAGGCTTCATCACTCAGATCATTTTGTTTATTCAAAAAAAAAGGGTTTCTCATCAATGCTCTTTCAGTTTGCCAGTTATCCATTTGCTGAGGATGCCACAGCCAATGGCCAGGAAAGCTAATCTCTCCAATGACTCATGAAGTATGCAAGAGCCAACAAATGAACTTCAAGCCGGCCCCTCTGTCCAAGGTGGCTGACATTCATTAAAGAGCTAGAGAAAGACAAATTCCACATGTTATCACATTAAACCAAACAAATTGTTTCCCTTTTTGAGAGAAAATCTTAACTAGTGCCAAATTTAAAATTACACTATTGTATATATAGGAGCTCTGGTGGAGTAGTGCCTAAGGCATCTGACTGCTAACCAGAAGGCTGGTGGTTCAAACCCACCAGCCACTCCCCGGAAGGAAGACTGGGCAATCTACTTCCATACAGATACCACCTCAGAAACCCAAGGAGTGGAAATCGACTTGACGGCAGTGAGTTTGGTTTTGATTTGGTATTATATAGACTGGAACCCAAAGTAAAAAGCATTTTTATTTTTCATTATATAAAAACCATTCTCATTAAAGAAAACTTAGAAAACAGACAAAAGTTAAAAGAATCAGCCAGGGAAACAGAAAAGTGGAAAAGAATCAGACCCACAACTCAGAACCAACATTTTGGTTCATTTTCTTTCAGATTTTTCCCCCCACTAAGCATAAGCTGTTTTACAAAATTGTAATCATATGGTATATGCTCCTAGTAGTGCCTACTGCCTGTTATAAAGATCTAAATTATGTCATAAGTATTTCCCCATATTCCTCTTCTTAACCTTGAAACTACATAGAGTAGACGGTATAGAGAAGCTATTGATAATGAACCAAGTCATTATCACTTTTTAACAGCAACTACTATAGTGAAAATTGAAACCTGGAGCCTCTGGAACTAAAGATAAATGAAAGATGTTGTTGTTGTTATGTGCCGTCGAGTCGGACCCGACCCATAGCGACCCCTCCTTGGGTTTCCAAGGCAGTATCACTACGGAAGTAGATTGCCCCATCTTCCTTCCGAGGAGTGGCTGGTGGGTTTGAACCGCCAGCCTTCTGGTTAGCAGTCAAGTGCCTTAGCCACTAGATACATAAAAGGTGTTTCAGAATTGTTAACTGACTTTCAAGAATAAAGAGTGACAAACTAAATATTTACTATAGTCATGTCTATGGAAGATACAAAAGAAATTAAAGTCAGTCTCCATTCCCAATGAATTTTTAATATCATTGAGAAGATAAAATGCACTTAACAACCAACAAATAAAGACCAACATAATTCAGTATGCAATCATAGTGGCATGTGAACTATTGTTCTTCAAGGACTGGGGATGCTTTATTGATTATGTATCCCTAGCTTCAAGAACAATGCTTGACATATTAGAGATACCTAATAAATGTGTGTGCTACTGAACTGAATTTCAGACTAAGACCAAGCTTATTTACAGATAGGATTAGTCCCTGTTAGCTGAGCTTAAGTTAGGCATAGCAGACATCATGGATATCAAAGAACTTGGTTTTGGCAATTTATAGGAAGAACACTGAACTACAGAAGCCTTGGAATATCCTGTAAAGGAATAAAAACAAACAAAGAAAACACATAAACTCAAATACTGCAGCATTCATCCAACATCAAAAACAAGGGCTAATTCTCATGAAGCTTTCTGTGTGTCATACTCAAGACAAGTGGCAGAGACAAAGTAAGGATGTAGAACTCCATATACAGTACCAAAGTATGTGTCTTCCTTGTTAAACAAGAATTAAAAGAATATGCTTACCAGAACTTTCTTTCAGCATCTCTTTATATACTCTAGGGAAGCTATTTGCATATGCAGTTAGAATTCAGAGGGTAGAGACAGAAGATGTGAAATTTGCATTCAGCCCTAATAGCATCACATTCACACGCCCTGATTTCTAACCATAATCATTCAGCAGACTCCATACATCCCTGATTTAGGCATACACACATTTTCCGTCCTTTTATCCCATTTGTGCTTTAAAAAACTTGAAAGAATTTATGTAGAAGGAATGTGCTAACAGCTGCTAGTTGAATGTATTAAATCCATAGCTTCTTCTGTTACATTATATAGCTATCTCAGAAAGTATGCTTGATGATGATGAAAGTCTGGTTTCTTTAAAAAGAATTGATTTAAATCTATCCTATCCAGCTGCCTTAAGAGCAAGTTACAGAGCTAAGGGAGGTTGGGGGTTATGCATGTGTATATCTCTATGATAATGTTGTCTGGATTTATACTGCAATTACTTATAATTAAAAGTCTGTAACTGCTATCCATTCAGTACCCCTAGTGTAAATCACTCAAGAACAAATGTCTATCAGGAAACTTGGGAATGAACAGCTGATCTGAAGCACTGCATTCTCTCAGGCAAGGGTTGTTTGTTTTCTTAAAACATACACATACATATCTGGTAATGATTTTATCTGTCAGATAATTTAAAATAACTGAAAATTAGCATAAAAGAATAAGCCACTCTTAAAAAAAAAAAAAAAAGTTTCAGCAGTCTAACTACAAAAAGAATGAGATTTTTTTCAAAAATTTTCCAGCAACATTGATTTGCAGATTTTGAGCATCAGCACACAAAATGCCTTATCCTGATAATACATAATGTAACCATTTTAATTCTAAATGAAGCACTGTTCTCTAGCAGAGCAAAAAAGTTAGAAATCTAACAGTAATGATCACATAATCAATCAAAAAAACATGTGGTACAACATTTGTAAAGTTAAATTGCACCTGTCACCAATTTAACAAAGGAATATTTTATATACAAAACAACACAGCTTTGAACTTTTGATAATTGTTGTTGTTGTGTGCCGTCGAGTCGGCCCCATAGCGACCCCTCCTTGGGTTTCCGAGGCAGTATCACTACGGAAGTAGGATTGCCCAACCTTCCTTCCGAGG
>NW_006921808.1:2136706-2143686 GCF_000298275.1 Orycteropus afer afer
TGGTGGTTCAAACCCACCAGCCACTCCTCGGAAGGAAGATGGGGCAATCTACTTCCGTAGTGATACTGCCTTGGAAACCCAAGGAGGGGTTGCTAGGAGTCGGGTCCTACTCGATGGCACATAACTAACTTTTGATAATTAGGTAAAACTAATAGATAAAAAAATCTCCACTGTCAGATGTAATAATAGGAGTAAGTGAAAATTGGATTGGCATAAAGTATAGCAGATTTCCAAAATTAAGAAACAAGGGATATCAGTCTGGGGAAGTTACTGGATCTTTCTGTACTTTTGTTTCTTCTTCCAGGAAATAAGGAAAATAATAGTAATAACCTTTTAGAGTTGTTACCAAGATTAAATGAATTAATAGACATTACATTCTTATAAAGAAAATTCTTACTCCAGAAATGTTTGCTATTATATCAGCAACCAACATTTAAAAACTGAGAATGCTGAATACTGATAGCAACTGAAAAGAGTAATCTAAAAAATTAAAAGACATAGCTATCAGGACTTGTAAATAATTAAAATTTTAAGCTACTACAGTACACTTAGGGTATCAACCAAATACTGGAGAAAGCATACTATTTAAAAAGTGATTCACTGCATCTTGCCACCTCAATTCTTTGCCATTAGTCCTATTTTGCAAATTTAATTTTTCCTCATGTGTTCTGCAGGTAAATCTCAGTCCTTCCTATCAAGAAACTCAGAAAAGTAGCCCTTGTAGCAGAACAAATTCAAAGCTTAAGGGTACATGAAGTACTTAACGTTTTGTAAATTTGTTAACATACTACAAAGTTGAAACTTTTTCCTGAACTAAATCGCTAAATGTTTCTGCAATAAAAACTGCTAACTTTCATGTGAGTAGACCTTTTTAACAATAGGGAGTTGTTCCAGCTTATGAATAGGACTCAGTGTCAGTGTGACCAACATAGTCAGGAGCTGGGCATTCCTGACACCCTTGTCCCCTGGCTAGCCTTTGATCACTCCTATCTCCCCATCACATTTGCTTTTGGGAATCAATTTAAGAAAAAACGTGTGGATTACATCTATATCTTGACAGAGATTTTTCCTTCCCAGAGCCTTGCTTCCCCAGCTTCTTCCCAGACATCACTTTTCACCACCACCATCGTGAGCATCCCATTTAGCACAGACATGCTTTGTTGTCTTATATCTGTACAACTCCAATCCCAAGCAGGCACTTCATGTTTGTATATGTAGCTTCTGGAAAACATCATAGGATGATCATGGCACTAAGCTAAACAACAAAGTGATCTAAGAGCCATGGCACTGCAAAGAGCTTGGCCTGCTTATCTGTGGATGGCTACCCAGGGAAAGAGAAGATTGATGTGGTGTGTCTTTCAATAAACATGGATTTGAGTCTTACCTACCACTTACTAGGTGTGCAGCCTGGGAAAGAAACTTGACTTGAACCTCAATGTTCTTATCTGACAATAGGTGAAATGAGATACTAACTAGTACATAGCACACACTCCCTAAATGGAAGTTATTTTAGTTCTTTTGCCCAATTGTCCTGGGACACTTGCATCTAATGAGAATTATAAACAGAGGAAAAGACAAACTGAACAAAACCATCAGATGTGTGTCCTGATCAAAATGGCCCAGATGCTATTTCAAGGTAAAGGTCTCCACGGTCTTCTCCCATGGCAAAAGACAAAGTAGTTACTGGATTGAGACTGTGCTATTCTATTTGAAAGAAAGGAAAGATGAGTTTGCCCAATCCTGTTTCTTCGTGTATAACAAAATATGCACAGTACAAATGCACAGTAGATCCCTAGAGTGCTGTGACCAAAAGGCCAGAGAGGCCTCGGAGTTCGGCTCCCAGGTGCTTCCAGACATCTGCATCGGTCTGCTTCCTTGAGCAAGATACACGCTCCACTTCATCTCCTAGGAAAGTTTTCCAAAGGCCCAGATAACAAGTTGCTGTCGGTCTCTCCGAAAAGCCACAGGCCGAGCCCCGCTGCCTCGGAGGACGCCCACCGGTCTGAATGCTGCCCTCTCCTCAGGCCATGCTCCCGGGGCTCCCTCTCCCTGGGTCGCGCACTGTGACTCTCTCTCCCAGGGCGTAGACCACCACCCCCCCCCAGGCCGTAGACCCCTGACTTCTGGCCCCCTCTCCCCATGCCGTGTCCCCTTGGCTCTCTCCGGGCCATGCTTTCCCAGATTCGGCCCCCTTACCCCAGCCTGTGATCCCCGCACTTGGCCTCCTTCCCCCTGACTGAGCCCCTCGGACTGGGCTCCATTTCCCCCAGACCGTGCCCTCCAGACTCAGCCCACTCCCTGCCCTAGGCCACTCCTCGCGCCCAGAAAGGACTGTTATTCCCGCCCGGACCGTCTCCCGCCTTTGTAGGCCCACTCTGCTCCATCACCCCTGACCCTACTCTCCCAAATGCAAAAGCACTCAACTCACCCCTTAAAAGCAACAGCAGAAAGAAGTCGGGCAACCTGGTGCAGAGGCAGAATCTGGGCCGCCGCCACAGCGCCATGTCAAGGGGAGCAGTGGGCCCCGCTAGTTGTTGCCGCTGGCTCAACTCACTCCCTCAACACGCATGCGCTGGGTCCACCGGGACCATGCCGACCCGCCCCTAGTTACCATAGCGACCACCCGGACGACTGTGTTGTCGTCATGGTGACAGGAGAAGCTGAAGTCTGGATGCTATGGATGCAAGGATGCTCTGACCTAGGCTAATTGAGTTTCTTTCTGTGAACTCAGTGGAAGGAGGACAAAGGAGCTGTGTTTTTAGAGTTCATAGGTATAAAGTGAAAGATTAAAGGTGGAACAGTCACTTAAATTTTAGGAAATGAAGTATTTCTTAAGGAGCTCGGCTGCTTTAAGGTCAGCAGTTGGATCCAACCAGGCGCTCCACGGGAGAAAGATGTGGCAATCTGCTTCCGTGAAGATTACAGCTTTGGAAACCCTATGGGGCAGTTCTATTCTGTCCTATAGGGTCGCTATGAGTCAGAATTGACTCAGTAACAATGAGTTTGGTTTTGGTTGAAGTATTTCTTATTTACATATAAGGATACAGACCAGTTACCTTGCAATCATTATTGCCTGAACCACTTTTGGAACCCTGATTTTGAATGTGATGGAAGAAAAAAGCTCTACAATCCACTAAAAACATATAAAGACATACATTATAGACTACGTAAAAATGATGTTAAAATAAATATTTGTTTCTGTGGTAGATCAAAAGCATGCTGATATACACATTAGTTTATTCTTCAGAAAAACAGGTCAGTTGTTTGCTCTGAGTTCAGAATACTGGGAAATGGTAAGACTAAGGAAGAAAAATGGAGAGAATCTTATAAGGACAAGTGGACAAGATGGAAAAGAGGGTAAAATGAACTGGCAATTGTACTGAAGAATGCAGAAAGTTTTGAAGTGTCATTTAATACTGTGGTAAATTCTTGAAACGATTTTATATCTTGAACACAGAAACTGCATCCCAATGCTCTGGAAAACAACAAAATTAGTTATCATTAAAATATATCAGTATTCCCAATGACTATTTTTTTAATGTTTAAATAAAGGAACTAAATTTTCATAGTTAACATAACGTTTTTTAGTGTGTTTAACTTGTAGAAAAGTAGAACAGTGTTATGTAGATAGATAGTAAGTTTATTATATTTACCTGTACTTTATACAGACAATAATATATATTGTCTATATAATACAAAGAAACATGAAATAGATATGATTCAACTGTCATTATATGATCTCCTTAGATTTTTAAAATCCCTTTATAATTGCTCATATCTTTTCAAGTGTGAATTAAATTTCCAAAAATCTTATAAAGAATTAACTTTAAAATAACTTAATCACTTATTATGATTTTGTCTCTTCTTTCCTAAGCCTTCTTTCTGTACCAGTTCACCTTGTTCCAAAGTCACAAGTAATTTCCTATGTGAAATATATTTTACAGTGATGCCTTCTCTCCCTTAATCAAACACAGAATATAGAAATTAAAAGAGGAGAATAATCGTTCTTAGGCCCATTGTCTTTTTTTTCTCCCCCTACCCTCTCATCTTTTATTCCTTTTAGCTCCTGGTCATATGAGCAAGGTTTGTCTAAGTGAAGTAACTGTTTTGATTCCTGGGAAATGTAAGATGGTGTCTGATTGTGTACAGAGTGGTTTACAGAAACCAGTGTCTCTTCTCCCACTGGATTTCCTGTGTTTGCTTTGTGAAATGATTCTATCTGCTAAATGGTTATCTTTGCAAGGGACACTTTTGAAGCTCAGAATAGGATTACAAAGAAAAGCTCTATGAATATTCTATATGGGACAGAGATTCATAGGAATGCAGATGGCAGATTCCTCATTGTAAAACTTGATTTTCCTGCACAGACAGCATTCACATGTTGTGACCAGTGGCTGAGACATGTTCTTGGAATGGAAGCCTAACTGGGAGTGCACAGAGAATTTGGTTATGAAGTGGTCTTCTCCTCCTTATGATTTCATCATTCACTGAAGAGCGCTGATCCTCTTCAGAAGGGAATCAGAGCTCAATGAGGATAGAAGAAAAGCTCTGGGAGTATCCAGTTCATAGGGTGTGGAGCCTGTCATTATCTTTCTGATTATATTTATTTCTAATGTATGGCTTAAGATATATTTTCCTTGTGGTAATCTTAAACAGAAACATTTGTCATACTTTTCTATATGAACACAAAGTGAAATCAAATGGCAAAAAGGTGGGGTTTTCCTGTGAGGTTTACATCTGAACAGACTTGAGGTAACTGCCCTTTCCAGGAGTCTTGGAAACAGTGGGGATACAGGAGGGAAAACATAATCTCTGGAATATGATGAGCAATGACTCAATCTCTTGATTTTGGAAACTTAGAATAGTTGCTTAACTTCCATAAGATTCCTTGTCTGTAAGTAGGGATAATAATACATGCCTCAATGTTCATTGTTAGGATTATGTGAGATGAAGGACACCGAGCATATTCCAAAAGAGTCCAAACTTATTCCATCAGGTCCATTCTGACTTATAGGATAGCATAGAACTGCCCCCATAGGGTTTCCAAGGCTGCAAATCTTTCCAAAGCAGATTGCCTCATCTTTCTCCCACAATGGTGGGTTCAAACTGCTGGCATTTCGGTTAGCAGCTGAATGCTTTGATTGCTGTATCACCAAAGTTCTTACAGAGCATACTTAGTGCTCAGTAAAGGTTTGTGCCTTACCCATTTCCTTCACTACTATTTTGGTTCAGATTGAGCAAAATAGTTAAATTATTTAGGAGAGACTTAATAAATAAAAGTTTCTTCAACATGCAAGTGGATCAGAGGGAATGAAAAGCAGTGAGGAAGATTAACTTCAATTTGTGTTTATTCTCTTGGTATAACGATACTCTTAAACAGTAACATGCTTATGGCTTCTATTATTTCATTGTACCATTTTACACCTAAATAGTCACCTGAAATGAGTATGCAGAGCATAAGAGATGTGAGACCTATTGTTTGAGGAAAGTCTCTGATTCTCAAATCATTCAATTAAAGCATTTCTCTTCCAACTTTGTCAAAGATATGGTTAAATATCTGTTGCTCCATTTCTTCCTCTCTTCAAGTCCCACTTTCCCTGTAATATTTCTAATGCTGTCCTTTCACATTCTATTCCCACTACAGTCAGTCCCCTGTTCTTACTTGCAAGGCATTTCTTCTTTGGCTTTCTTTAAATTAGGAGCATGTTTACCCCATTTAAGGAAACGGCAAGCAGACAAACCCTCCACCTCTCTAACAAGGCATGCTTCTTATGTTGTACTAGGATGGAGTGTTCATCTAGAGTTTGGTTTATTTGAAGGCTTCTCCTCTTTGTAGTGGTTCAGTTGAATAAGGTCATACTAATGCCACAATTTTGTTGAGTAGCTTCCTAGAGAGAGGTCTTCATAAGAAAGTGTTTAGCAAGCCATATACAGTTCATCCAAATGAGGTAATAATAAAGGGACTAGTTTTGCTGGTCTGATAGAGCCTGGTGGAACCCCTGAGACTATGGTCCCTAGCTGCCTCTCATGTCTGGAATTGAACCCATTCCTGTGGCTCCCAGCCAAACAAATGAGCTGAACATTTACATTAGGTAGATACACTCCTTGGAGAGATCAATCATGGGAAAATAGAAAGGCTGTGTATATACAGGGAGACAGCTTGAGGGGCAGGAGTGCATGGGAGGGAAGGACACAGGGAAGAGGTAAGTATGGGGAGAAAGTGGGAAGAGAGCTGTTGCATTGTGAGAAATTGCAGTCATTGTTATGAGACAAAGTGTATGTGAACTGATGTATGGAA
The DNA here is from genome assembly GCF_000298275.1 of Orycteropus afer afer. Classification (NCBI taxonomy): domain Eukaryota; kingdom Metazoa; phylum Chordata; class Mammalia; order Tubulidentata; family Orycteropodidae; genus Orycteropus; species Orycteropus afer. The sequence goes on from NW_006921808.1 coordinate 2,143,005, forward strand.
AATGAATTTTCTCTACAAACTTTCACCCAATTCACAATAAAAATTAAAGAAAGAAAGAAACCCATCAGAGACCTATTCCAGTTAAGAAGGTTACACTTAGCCCTACAAAGTATCAAGACTTTGAACTCCCTTCCTTAAATGCACCCACATTTCTACACAATTTATACTCTGAGGGAAAGCCTTATCCCATTCTTTTTTTTCCAGGGAATATTGTGTTTTCTGGTAGGCATTATTTCCTAGGATCACATTATCCAGTGTACCTCAGACTCAGTAATAGCTACTTCCCAGGACAGACTACAGGAAGGAAACAGGAATTTTGTTAAGCATGAAGTTAAAATATTCTCCTTGTGTACCCCATAGGGATAGACTGTCTCACTGGCACTACCTAATACAAGTGTCACCATTTTTCTTCTGGCTTCTTAAAATGGTCCCCAGCTAGGCCTTTCTATATCTAGATTGCACTTTGCAAAATAATTGGTCAATAGGAGGTGCTCAGCAAGCACCTACTTGGAAGGGATAAAGTAAGATGCCTGCCATCAAATTGACTCCAGTTCATGATGATTCCATGGGTATCAATGTACAATTGTAACTCCAACAACATATCAAGAAAATCATTCATCATGACCAAGTGGGGTTCATACCAGGTATGCAAGGATGGTTCAACATTAGAAAAACAATCAAT
>NW_006921808.1:2147454-2152469 GCF_000298275.1 Orycteropus afer afer
CTCCTTGGGTTTCTGAGGCAGTATCACTATGGAAGTAGGATTGCCCAACCTTCCTTCCGAGTGGCTGGTGGGTTTGAACCACCAGCCATCTGGTTAGCAGGCAAGTAAGTGTCTTAGCCACTATGCTACCAGAGCTCCGCAGATGATGTATAGCACTGGGCAAATCAGCTGCAAAGGAACTCTGTTAAGTGCTGAATAGCACAGATGTCTCCTTGAGGACTAAGGTGCGACTGACACAAGCCATGATATTTTCAATCTCCTCATATGCATGTGACAGCTGGACAATGAATAAGGAAGACCAAAGAAGAATTGATGTTTTTGAGTAGTGGTGTTGGCAAAGAATGTTGAAACTACCATGGAACTAAAAGAACTAACAAATCTGTCCTGGAGGAAATGCAGCCAGAATGCTCCTTGGAAGTGAGAATGGCCAAACTTCTTGTCACCTACTTTGGTCATGTTATCAGAAGGGACTATTCCCTGGAGAAGGATGTCATGCTTGGTAAGGTGGAGGCTCAATGAAAGAGGGGAAGGCCCTCAAAGAGATGGATTGACACAGTGGCTGTGGTGATGGTCTCAAGTATAGCAAGGATCTTGGAGCTGGCACAGGACTGGATGGTATTTTGTTCTGCTGTGCATAGGGTTGCTATGAGTCAGAGATGACTCGATGGCATCTAACAATGACAGTAACAACAGTCTATTAATATTGTCTCATATTAACGTCACATCAGCTTCCTTTTGTTAGGTTTTGTCTAGTATAAATTTTGGTATTCTTTTTCTTCCAATCTTTCCATATGAGTTTGATGTATTTTCATTTATAGTAATTGCATATTTGTGTGGAATTATTTCTTTCAACATCTGTTTTCATTTACCATGTCGTTCTTTGCTTTGTTTCTTCTTTCTTATTTTCCATCAAAATGATGAAGCTTTTTTCCTTCCTAGGCCTTTGACCTACCATTTATGCATTGTTTTCTGTCTACACACAGTGCTTATTTAACCATTCACTATTTTCTACCTATGGGTTCAATTTCCTATGGTTTTACTCATAGGTTTAATAAGAATGTTTACCAAGAAGCTATAGCATTAATAAGTATGATTGGCATTTAATGAGTGTTCATGTGCCACACATTATGTAGGTTTTATATACATTATTTAAAAGTTAATTTCTGGGGATTCAAAATAGAGTCTCATCAGTGATCACCATGTCATTTCCCTCTAGCATCTTAGTGCTTGAAAAACTAGGTACAGCAGTTTGAATTAGGGATTCTGGTGCTCTGAACAGCTCAATGAGTCAGAGTGCACCAACTCAGAGGAGTAGAATTAGTAAGGAGAAAGGGCTGGGGGGGGGGATGCAGATAAAAAGATCAGAGGATTTATCTTGCGGTGTGCCGACAGGCAGCCGAGAAAGGCCATGGAAGACTTCCCTGGGGGAGCACCGACTGGCAGGTTAGAAATGCCATCCAAGACCTCTCTGGGTTAAGGAGTAAGACACAACACACCAGCATACCAGTGGCCACACCAGCATACCAGTGATCACCCCAAGGATTTACCTTCAGCATCTGATTTTACTGGTAACTTGGGTTGACTAGGTGCAAATGGGCTCGACTGGTGCTGCTGAAACCTGAGTAGAGAGTCCATTGGTGCTACAAGAGGGCAGGCACAGAAAGGTGCCCCTGCAGTGGGTCACCAATCAGGGTCAGCTTAGTGGCACTGAGAGGCCTGCGCTTGACCTTATCAGTGATATTGGGACCACAGATTCCTGGCAAGCACTCTCCTGACTCCAGTGCCACTGAAACTGAGCAGATCTTTGGTACCACGGGTGAGTGGTCCTATAGGGGAACTCCTGTGGTGGATCGCAGTCTGAGCTGGTGCCATGGGCAGGTGGGCCCATGGAGCGAAGCCTGTGCAGCAGATCGTGGACCTGGGCAGTTGTCTTGGGTTGGCTTTTTGGTGCCGAGGAACCTTGGGAGCATGGTGTTTGCTTATGTCTGAGCCTGGCAGAAGAGGCGACCCCCTAACAACTGGAGTCTTTGCTGAAATTGAGCTGCAGGCCTATGAATAACAGTACACATCATCATTAGCTGCTCACTCAAAGGCCTAGAAACTGCCCCTACCAACAGGGAACTTTCTTTCTCTCAATCTTCTGCTCCCACCTTCTCCACCAATAACTTCACTCATCCAATAGAAGAAACCACATTCAGCCACCATAGCATAATACCTTCCAGTTCGAACTCTAAACCCTCCTTACGACAAACAGAAACCCATATCCACACTCCATACAGTGATTCCACCATCACAAAGAAAACTGCAGAGCAACCTAGTATACCTGAATTAATAACTAAAAAAAAAACTACACCAGTTTCATCTTTTCAAAATATTAAACCATAAAACCAAGACAAAACAAATCAATACATAACCAACAGTTAAAGACAACCTCAAAATGTCTAAGAAACAACAGGCAACCTCAAACAAACAAACAAACAAACAAAAACCCACCAAGACAAAGCATTAGAAGCAAAACCACAAACAAAAGTCTCATTAAACATGGAGGAAGAGGTGGCAATACAATTACCTGAGAAGGAATTTAGAAGATATGTTTATAGAGCTTTGCAAGAGCTTAAGGAAATCCCAAACAGAAGCAAGGAGAACACTGACAGTTCCTTGGAGGGACTTAGGAAAATCATTCAAGAACGAAATAAAAAGATCAATGCACAATCAGAACTAATACAGCAGTTAGAAATCCAGAAGATGAATACCAAAATTACAGAATTACACAACATAGTAGAAGCACAAAAGTGTAGGTTAGAACTGGCTGAAGAAGAATGCATATCCCAACTAGAAGGCAAATCCCTGGACACCAGCCTGAATGAAGAAAAATCAGAACAAAGATTTAAGAGAAATGAAGAGAACCTAAGAATTATATGGGATGACATGGAAAACAATAAACAAACAAACATAAGACTCATTGGAATGCAGAACTACAAGAAGCAAAAACAAACAAACAAACAAACAAAAAAAAAAAACCACCAAGAAAATTGTGGAAGACCTACTAACAGAAAACTTCCCCCATATCATGAAGGAAGAAAAGATATTTGTCCAAGAAACTCATAGAACCCCACACAAGATAGATCCCAAGACAAAAACACCAAGATATATTATAATTAAACTCTCCAAAACCAAAGACAAAGAAAAAATTTTGAGAGCTGCCTGGGACAAAAGAACTATTACTTATAATAATCAAACAGGCCAAGCTCTGATTATTCAGCAGAAACCACGCAGACAAGAAGGCAATGGGATGGCATATATAAAACACTGAAGGAAAAGGACTTCCAACCAAGAATCTTGTATTCAGCCAAAGTATCCATCAAAAATGAGGGTCAAACCAAGACATTCTCAGACAAACAGAAATGAAGGGATTTTGTGAAAACCAGACCAACCCCAAGAAATGCTTAAGGAAGTCCTTCCGATAGAGAACCCACAACAGAGATCAACAAAATGAGGATATATGGCATCAACACTAAAAGAAAATCAGAAATAGAAACTCAAAATAAGACCACAAAATATTGTACACTAAAAACCAAGGAAGTCAATCAGCACGTGACAATAGCAACTAACCCATCAGAGGGAATAAAACTTATAGCTACAAACTTCCAAGCGGAGAGGAAAAGAGGACAATGTCTTCACAGTATGCACTGTTCTAAAAATTCAGAGACAAGAATATACTCCAAGGTAACCACAGAGAAAATTAACAATGCCCCTAAGCAAATCCAGAAGGAAGGAAAACATATGGGTTTAATAAGCACAAAACCAACAATAAAGAAGAAAAGGGAGAATGCATTTGTCTACAAACCCAACTCAGCACAGAAAAGTATATAGACCAAGGAAACACCAACAACACAACAAAAAATCACAATAGGATGACAGCAATCAATTCATACCTATCACTAATTACACTCAATGTGAATGGACTAAATGCACCTATCAAGAGAAAGAGAGTGGCAGACTGGATAAGAAAAGAAGACCCATTGATATGCTGCCTGCAAGAGACCCACATTAGACACAAAGATAAAGACAAATTAAGAGTTAAGGGATGGAAAAAATATATACCAAGCCAATGGAAACCAAAAAAGAGCAGAAGTGGCAATATTAATTTCTGATAAAATAGACATTAAGGTGAAAAACATCACAAGAGACAAAGAAGGACATTCTATGATGCTGAAAGGGTCAAATGACAAAGGAGATGTTACAATAATAAATATTTATGCAGCCAATGAAAGTGCTCCAAAATATGTGAAGCAAATATTAACTGAATTAAAAGGGATAATAGACAACTCTACAATAGTAGTAGCAGACTTTAACACATCACTTTCAAAGAGGGACAGGTCAACTAGAAAAAAAAGCCAAGATACAGAAGAGCTCAACAATACAATCAACCAACTCGATGTCATAGACATATACAGAGCATTTCACCCAACAAAAGCACAATTCACATTCTTCTCCAGTGCATATGCATCCTTATCCAGAATAGACCATATGTTAGGACATAAAAAAAGCCTCAATAAGTTCAAAAGCACTGAAGTACTACAAAGCTTCTTCTTGGACCACAATGCTATAAAATTAGAAAGTAATAATAGGAAGACCAAGGAAAAAAATCAAACATATGGAAGCTGAACAACTCACTGCTCAAAAACTACTGGGTAATAGAACAAATAGAAACTGAAATGAAAAAATTCCTAGAAACAAATGAGAATGAAGCTACATCATACCAAAACCTATGGGACACAGTGAAAATAGTACTCAGAGGACATTATATAGCAATAAATGTACGCATCAAAAAAGAGGAAAGAAACAAGATCAACACTCTAAGTCATCAATGCCAACAACTAGAAATAGAACAACAAAAAAAATCCTACAGCATCTAGAAGCAAGGAAATAATATAGATCAGAGCAGAAATAAATGAAACAGAAAAAAAAAAACATAGAGAAAATCAACAAAACAAAAAGCTGGTTCTTTGAAA
>NW_006921808.1:2152569-2157355 GCF_000298275.1 Orycteropus afer afer
AAATCTCAAGAATTGTGAATAAAAAGGGTGTCATCATAACAGAACCAACTGAAATTTAAAAAAAAAAAAAATTCTGACAGAATACTATGAAAAACTGTACTCCAACAGATTTGAAAACCTAGAAGAGATGGACAAGTGTCTAGAATCACAAGACCTACATAAACTATCTCAATAAGAGATAGAAAACTTTAACAGACCTATAACAAAAGAAGAAATTGAACAGGTGATAAAAAAAAACTTCCCACAAAGTAAAGTCCTGGCCCTCATGGCTTAACTGGAGAATTTTATCAAATATTCAAAGAAGAGTTGACACCTATACTACTCAAGCTGTTACAGAGCACAGAAAAAGGGAATACTCCCAAACTCATTTTATGAAGCAAGCGTAACACTAATACCAAAACCAGGGAAAGACACCACTAGAAAGGAAAACTACAGACCAATATCCCTCATGAATATAAATGCAAAAATCTTTAACAAAATCCTAGCCAACAGAATCCAATAAAATATCAAAAAAATAATACACCTGGACCAAATGGGATTCATACCAGGTTTACAAGGATGGTTCAATATCAGAAAAACAATCAATATAATCCACCATATAAACAAAACAAAAGAACCACATGATTATATCAGTTGATGCAGAAAAGACATTTGATAAAATCCAATATCCATTCCTGTTCCGAATTCTCAGCAAAATAGGGATAGAAGGGAAATTCCTCAACATAATAAATGGTATATATGCAAGCCAATGGCTAACATCATTATTAATGGAGAATGACTCAAGGCATTCCCCTTATAAACAGGAGCCAGACAGGGATGCCCTCTATCACCACTTCTATTTTACATTGTATTGGAAGTCCTGGCCAGAGCAATAAGGCAAGAAAGTGAAATAAAAGGCATACAAATTGGCAAAGAAGAACTAAAACTATCTCTGTGGATGATGTGATCTTGTACACAGAAAACCCAAAGGACTCAATAAAAAAAAACTACTGGAACTAATAGAGAGGTTCAGCAAAGTCAACATAGAGAGGTTCAACAAGGTCAACATATAAAAATCAGTTGGATTTCTCTACACCAACATAGTCCTCTGATAAAGGAAGAGGGGAAATAATACCATTTACAATAGCTACTAAAAAGATAAAATATCTAGAAATAAACCTCACCAGAGACACAAAAGACCTATACAAAGAAAACTATAAAACACTGCTACAAGAGACAACAAGGGCACTACATAAATGGAAGAACTTACCTTGTTCATGGATATGTAGACTGAATATTGTGAAAATGTCAATACTACCTAAAGCAATTTCCACATTTAATGCAATCCCAATCCAGATACCAACAAAATTTTTTAAGGACATGGAAAAAACAATTAATAATTTCATATGGGGGAGCTCTGGTAGCGTAGTGCATAAGGCACTTGACTGCTAACTAGAAGGCTGGTGGTTTAAATCCACCAGCCACTCCTTGGAAGGAAGATGGGGCAATCTACTTCCATAGTGATATTGCCTCGGAAACCCGAGGAGGGGTTGCTATGAGTTGGGTCCAACTTGACGGCACCCAACAACAACAACAACAATTTCATATGGAAAGGAAAGAGACCTTGGATAAGCAGAACACTTCTCAAGAAGAAAAACAAAGTGGGAGGTCTCATACTCCCAGATCTTAAGAAGTACTATACATCCACAGTAGTCAAAACAGCATGGTATTGGTACAATGATAGATAGATAGACCAATGGAACAGAATCAAAAGTCCAGATATAGACCCATCCATCTATGGACAACTGATCTTTGACAAAGGTCCAAAATCCATTAAATGGGGAAGAGACAGCCTCTTTAACAAATGATGCTGGCAAAACTGGATATCCACCTGCAGAAAAATGAAACAAGACCCCTACCTCACCCCATACACAAAAACAAACTCAAGCTGAATCAAAGATATAAATGTAAAACCCAAAACTATAAAATTCATCAAAGGTAAAATAGGAGCATATCTGGGATCCCTAATTTATGGCATAAATAGACTATCAAGCATAACCCAGAATGTGCAGGAGATAGAAGAGAAGCTAGATAACTGGGACCTTTTAAAAATTAAATTCTTATGCACATCGAAAGACTTTGTCAAAAGGGTAAAAAGAGAACCTACGGGTTGGGAGAAAATATTTGTCTATGACATATCTGATAAAGGACTTATCTCTATAATCTATAGGAAACTTTGACACCTCAACACCAAAAAGACAAATAACCCAATTCACAAATGGGCAAAAAACTTGAACAGACACTTCACCAAAGAAGATACACAGGCAGCCAACAAACACATGAGAAATTGCTCACGATCATTAATCATTGTTGTTATGTGCCGTCGAGTCAGCCCTGACTCATAGTGACCCCTCCTTGGGTTTCCGAGGCAGTATCACTACGGAAGTAGATTGCCCCATCTTCCTTCCGAGGAGTGGCTGGGGGGTTTGAACCGCCAGCCTTCTGGTTAGCAGTCAAGTGCCTTAGCCACTATGCTACCAGAGCTCCCCATTAATCATTAGAGAGATGCAAATCAAAACAACAATGAGATATCATCTCACCTCAGCAATAACAGCAAAGTTCAACAGGTCAGAAAATAATAAATGCTGGCGAGGCTGTGGGGAGATTGGAACTCTTGTGCATTGCTGGTGGGATTGTAAAATGGTACAACCATTGTGGCAAACGGTATGGTGTTTCCTTAAAAAATACTGAAAATAGAAGTACCGTTTGACCCAGCAATTCCATTACTAGGAATATATCCTAAAGAGGTGAGAGATAGCACATGGATGGACATATGTACACCTATGTTCATCACAGCACAATTCACTACAGCGAAGAGATGAAAACAACCTAAACGCCCATCAATGGATGAGAGGATAACCAAATTATGGTACATGCACACAATGGAATACTATGTGTGAAGGTTTGTTTGTGTGTCAACTTGGCTGGGCCTGGTTGAGTGGCTAGGCAGCTGGTGGTGGTATTCCTCATGATGAGACTGGCAATCAACTCCATGGTGTGATCTACCACAAGCAGCTGAGTAGCTGCTTTGGGTATGTGTTCTGCTTCCTGTATATAAGGAGAAACTTTGGGAATGGTCTCTAGCCTATGGCACACTTGGACCCTGCATGTAGCCGAGTTGTTGCTCAGCAGCCCGCTATGCTCTGCCGACCTTGGGACTTACAGTGAACTTAAGTTAATGGCCTACAGTGTGATTTGGTAACATCGGGACTGTGCCTTTTTGCTTGTCAACCTTGGAGCTTCTCAGCCTCAGCAGCCAGCAGCTGTCTGAGTGAAGAAATGTCTCTAGCTCCAGTGGGCTGGGAGCAGGAGGCAGTGCTGGACCCTAGAGCCTGGCACTTGAACTTGGGCTTAAAGCCTCCAATTGTAAGAATAAACTCCCATTTTTTAAGGCCATCCCATTTGTGGTATATTTCTGTCAGAGCGGCACTAGGTAACCAGAACACTATGCTACATGGGAGGAGCTCTGGTAGCGTAGTGCCTAAGACACTTGACTGCTAACCAGAAGGCTGGTGGTTCAAACCCACCAGCCACTTATTGGAAGGAAGATGGGGCAATCTACTTATGCTACATGGGAGGAGCTCTGGTAGCATAGTGCCTAAGACACTTGACTGCTAACCAGAAGGCTGGTGGTTCAAACCCACCAGCCACTTATTGGAAGGAAGATGGGGCAATCTACTTCTGTAGTAATACTGCCTCGGAAACCCAAGGAGGGGTTGCTATGAGTCGAGTCCGACTCGATGGCACATAACAACAACATGCTAACATGGGAGCTCTAGTAGTGTAGTGCCTAAGGCACTTGACTTCTAACCAGAAGGTTGGTGGTTCAAACCCACCAGCCACTCCTTGGAAGGAAAGTTGGACAATCTACTTCCATAGTGATACAGCCTCGGAAACTCAAGGAGGGTTCGCTATGAGTCAGTCCAACTCAAAGGCACATAACAACAACAACAACATGTTACATTAAAGAACAATGAGGGATATATGAATTATCTCACAGTGTGGAGGAACCTGGATGATATTATGCTGAGTGAAATAAGTCAATCGCAGAAAGACAAGTACTGTATGAGCCCATTACTGTAAAAAGACAAAGAAGGGTTTGCTTGGGAAAGGGAACTCACTTTGTAGATTACCAGGATGGGGAGGGAAAGGGAGGGATTAATTTCAGGCTAGTTGGGGCCAACATGTTGATGTACGTTGGGGAAGGGATATATGGAAAGGATCTGTGACCACCATGATAACATTAGGAAATGGGAGGACACGGAATTGTGCACATAAGAGATGACAGATGCTAATACCAACCAACGTGTCCACAATACTGCATTGCCATTAACACCAAACACCAGGCTACAGATAAACACATAAACACCTGAGAAGATCAGATAGGGGTCAGTGAACAGAAGTATAATATAGACCAAGGATAGTTTCAGCTCAGGCTAATCTTGCACAGATACCAGTGATACAAAATACCTGAAAACCTTACAGAAACAACAGAAGACAGACACAGAGTAATACCTCACAGACACCCAGATACTATGGGAGAGAGATCCAATAGATCTACCGTCTCAGGACCATAGTCCTGGGAGGCAACAGACTCAATTGGCACAACAAAATACATAAAAGCCTTTTTCCACATCCTACATTGGTGAGTAGCACCTGGCGTCTTAAAAGCTTTCAAGAGGCCATCTAAGATACAGCTAACGGTCTCCTAGCATCAGAAGCAAAGAAGAGTGCAAAAAAAAAAAAA
>NW_006921808.1:2157860-2161740 GCF_000298275.1 Orycteropus afer afer
TGCCATCGAGTCAGCCCCAACTCATAGCGACCCCTCCTTGGGTTTCTGAGGCAGTATCACTACAGAAGTAGATTGCCCTGTCTTCCTTCCAAGGAGTGGCTAGTGGGTTTGAACTGCCAGCCTTCTGGTCAGCAGTCAAGTGTCTTAGGCACTATACTACCAGAGCTCCCCTGGTAAACAGGGAATGAAACTAAACATACACGTATCATTGAATGTAAAACAAGCTCTTAAAAAAAATTAAAATTAAATTCCTTCAACATTCTTTATTCTTCCCTGTGTCTCAAGCTCCAATGTAAATATCTCCTCTTCCATGAAGTATTCTCTAGTTTTCTTGCTGGACATTTTCTCTCTCTCTAATCTTCCATAGCAGGTTTTTTTTATTTTTTTATTTTTTTACTTTTTATTGTGATTTGGATGAAAGTTTATAGAGCAACTTAATTTTCCATTCAACAATTGATACAAATTTTGTTTCATGACATTGATTGCAATCTCTGTAATCCCACTTCCCACTTCCTCCCCATATTTCCCATTTCCATCGTCCTTTTCTATCTCTTCCTGTCTTCTGAATTTTATCTTGGGAAATTTCTTCCCTATTGATCTCATTTGGTTGATTGTCCTAAGGAGTTCATACTTCCCTGGTGTTACTCTTCAATTCATTGTTGTTGTTGTTGTTATATGCCATGGAGTCAGACCCAACTCATAGTGACCTCTCCTTGGGTTTCAGAGGCTGTATCGCTACAGAAGTAGATTGCCCCATCTTCCTTCCAAGGAGTGGCTGGTGGGTTTGAACCACCAGCCTTCTTGTTAGCTGGTGGTTCAAACCCACCAGCCTTAGGTGCCTTAGGCTCCCTTTCACTTCATAAGTTTGACTAAAAGTTGAGCAGTGGGGATGAGTTCAGTTCCAGGTTTGAAGGGTGACTAAGGGCCACAATCTCAGATGTTCCACCATCATCAGACCAGTGAGCTTGGTCATTTTAGGATTTTGAATTTTGTTCACATTTTTCTCCCACTCTATCTAGGATCTTCTATTATGGTCCTTTCAGAGCAGATTATTTCTTCTGGTTGCCTGTCTACTTTTGTGTCCATCCATAAATTATCATTTGTTATTACTGATATTGCAGGTTTATGTTTACCTTTATTGTCTGTAACAATATTGTGTTTACCTTTATTTTCTGTGACTCTTCTGCATTTCTCTTTGACTTCCTTTGCCTTAGTTATATTGTTTGATTACCTCTTTATTGTATATTGCTCTTCCCTTCCCCAAAGTTAATATGTGTCTATTATCTCGTTAGTGATTTCTGCTCCACCCTCCCATCCCTGGCAACCATCAAAGAATGTTTCTTTGTGTATGAAAATCTTTCCTTGACTTTTTATAATAGTGGATTCATATGGTATTTGTCCTTTTGTGACTTATTTCACTGAGCACAAAGTCCTCCAGGTTCTATCTGCTATGAAGTGTTTCAAGGATTCTTCATTATTTTTTTAATTGTATATAGTATTTCTTTATCTTTCATCCATTGACGGGCACTTAAGATATTTCCATTTCTGTGCTATTGTGAATAACACTGCAGTGACCATGAGTGTGCATGCATCTATTTGTGTCTCAGTTCTTAACTCTCTAGGACATATACTTACTAGTGAGATTGCTTGATCAAATGGTATTCTGACTGCCAACTGTTTAAAGAAGACTTTGAGTCTCTCCAGGAGCTCTAGTGGCATAGTGCCTTAGGCATTTGACTGGTAACCAGAAGGCTGGTGGTTCAAACCCACCAGCCACTCCTTGGAAGGAAAACTGGGCAATCTACTTCCTTACAGATACTGACTTGGAAACCCAAGGAGTGGTCATTAGGAGTTGGAATCAAATTGACGACAGTGACTATAACTGCTCGAGTCTCTCTACAACCTCACCAGCATTTGTTGTTTTCTGTCTTATTGAATTTTGCTGTTGCTGTGGCTGTTGGGGTGAGATGATATGTCACTGTTTTGATTTGCATCTCATTTTACTTCAATCCACAATCAACACCCATGGAAGCATCAATCAAGAAATCAAAAGACATATTAAATCAGGCAGATCTCCTGCAAAAGATCTCTTTAAAGTGTTCAAGAGCAGAGATGTCACTTTGAAATCTAATGTGTACCTGACCCAAGCCATGGTATTTTTAATAGCCTTATATGCATGTAAGAGTTGGACAATGAATGAGGAAGACTGTACAAGAATTGATGCATTTGGGAGACTTCCAGTAAGATGGTGGAATAGGGAGAAAGACTGCATAGACCCTCTTCAACAAAGAAAAGAGAAACCAATTAACACAGACACATAAGATAATCCTGGATCCCTGAGCCTTGAAGGGAAGGATATAGAAGTGGACTAAACCCCAACTAGCAGAATAATTTGCATGAAAATACCAAAAAAAGAAAACATACGGAGCTGCAGTCTGGCAGTGATCCTGAGCAAGCCTGATGGCATGGCACAGACAGCTTGGAGAGTGCCAAGTGGTGTTAGGACCTAAGAATTAACCTGAAAATCAGCCCTGCTAGATAGGGAATGAACAGAGGACTGATCTGGTGGCTGGGGAATAAAACGCAAAGCACCAGAAGAGAAAGGCAGGCTGAGCTGTGGACTTTTGCCCGTCCAGAGGGTGTTGCCATTTTGAATGTTTACAAGCGGCTTGACCATTTTGGGTATTTAAAGAGACAGCACTCTTCCAGATTCCAGGGGCTTAAGAATAGGTTCTGCTTGCCAGTAACACCAAGAACACTCCAGACCTGGACAACTGAAAAGGTGTGACATTCCCCTTGTTACTCTTATACACCACTTCCACTTGGTGAACGGAGGTGCGGCCATCCCCCAGTCCCACCCACCTTCTGGACCCACAGGAACTCCATTCCAGTCTGTGTGCTCAGGCAGAGTCTGGGTGCGAAGCCCTCCCCTCCTCCAATTTTTTTTTCCTTTCTTTTTTTCTGGTTTTTGTTTGCTTGTTTTTGTCTGTTTTAAAACTACTACTATTGGGAGCTCTGGTAGCATAGTGGCTAAGACACTTGCCTGCTAACCAGACGTCTGGCGGTTCAAACCCACCAGCCACTCCTCTGAAGGAAGGTTGGGCAATCCTACTTCTGTAGTGATACTGCCTCGGAAACCCAAGGAGGGGTCGCTATGAGTCAGGTTTGACTTGATGGCACATAACAACAACAACAACAACAACTATTATTAATACTTTTGTCTTTTTTACTATTATTCTTTATTCTTCCCCTCTCAAGTCCTAGTGTACAGATTTTTTTCATGGTTGCAAATATTTTTTTTTTCTTTTTCTTGTGGTTAACCCTGTTCCTTATTTTTCTTTTTGCATTTTACCCATTGTTTTCTTCATTATTCTTCTTCTCTACCTTTTTCCTCTTATTGCTCTATACCAAGATATTGCAGGTTTTCTTGTTTTTTTCTTCTTTTTTTTTTTCACTTTTCCTTTTTTTGGTTACTGTTCCTGTGTGATTACATGGTGCATATTTTGTCCATGTGCTTTTAGTTTTTCTATGGTTATTCAGCTGTAATTTTTGTCTAATTGAGTGGGAGACAACAACAGCCCCCATAAGACACAACTACACCCACACCTCCTGCAACTTCACTTACTGACCAAGAGCCACCACCTCCTTCTCCATCAATGGGCCAATGGTAAAAAAACCACCAAAAACAACCTGAATCACCCTTGGCTGCTCTTCACAAACAGTTAACACAGATCTTAATACAACGATGCCATGATGCCTCAGAGACAACAGACCATCACAGTCCACACAAAGAAGCAAGATAAAGTGGTAGAAACAAGGGAACAGGATACAGATCCAGAACACATCCCTGAGGAAGAAGCAGCATTGGAACTCTCTGATA
>NW_006921808.1:2167115-2168438 GCF_000298275.1 Orycteropus afer afer
GTATGGAAAGTGAATTTGCTCTGTAAATCTTCACCCAAATCACAATGAAAAAAAAAAAAAAAAGAGGTCTTTTGTGGCAGATTTGCCCAGTGCAATATGATATCTGATTACTTGACTGCTGATTCCATGGGAATTGATAGTGGATCCAAGTAATATGAAATACTTGACAACTTCAATCTTTTCTACATTTATTGTGATGCTGCTTTTTGGTCCAGTTGCTAGGATTTTCATTTTCTTTATATTGAGGTTGTAATCTATACCACATATTGTCTTTAATCTTCATCAGGAAGTGCTTCAAGTCACCTTCACTTTCAGAATGGAAGGTTTTGTCATCTGCATATAACAAGTTGTTAATGAATCTTCTTCCAATCCTGATGCCTCATTCTTCATACAGTCCAGATTCTTGGATTATTTGCTCAGCATACAGATTGAATTAGTATGGTGAAAGTATACAACCCTGACACATACCCTTCCTTATTTTAAACCATACATTATCCCCTTGTTCTATTTGAACAACAGCCTCCTGGTCTATGTACAGATTCCTTATGAGCACAATAAAATATTCCAGAATCATTTTTTGCAATGTCATCCATAATTTTTTATGATTCACACAGTCAAATTCTTTTGCATAGTCAATGAAACACAAGTAAACATCTTTCTAGTATTCTTTGCTTTTGGCCAAGATCCATCTGACATCTAGCGATTCTGTCACTCATTTCACATTCTGTTCTGAATCCAGCCTGCGTTTCTGGAAGTTTCCTGTCAATATACTTCTGCAACCATTTTTGAATTACCGTCAGCAAAATTTTACTTGTGTGTGATATTAATGATATTGTTTGATAATTCCCACATTCTGTTGGATCACCTTTCTTTGGAATGGGTACCAATATTGATCTCTTCCAGTTAGTTGGCCAGGTAGGTGTCTTTCAAAATTCTTGGCACAGACAAGTAAGTGCAGCATCTGTTTGTTGGAATATGTCAATGTATATTCTGTCAATTCCTGGAGGTTTGTTTTTTGTGAATTCCTTCAGTGCAGCTTTGACTTCTTCCTCCAATACCATCTTCTCAATAGATGCTCATAATTCCAGGATCATTATTTGTATCTGTTTCACTGAATTTCTTTAAATCACTGTTGAAGAGGGTTTGGATTGGGTCTGTTTGTAGACACCATCTTGTCTCCTCCAATGTTTTTTTGCCTGCATGGCTTCTGTTGAGAAATCATAGCTTAGTCTTATTGGTAGCCCTTTGTTGGTAATATTTTGTTTTTCCTGAGGTGTTTTTTCTTTATTTTTGGTTTCTTTTGTCTTTGGAAAGTTTGAATTC
>NW_006921808.1:2168542-2192264 GCF_000298275.1 Orycteropus afer afer
ATATATATATATATATATATATATATAATTGTGTTTTGGGTGAAAGTTTACAGATCAAATTCATCTTCCATACAGCAGTTCACATACACTTTGTCTCATGATATTGATTGTAATCACCCACAATGCAACAGTTCTCTTCCCACTTCCTTGCCATACCCACCTCTTCCCTGTGTCCTTCCCTCCCATGCACTCCTGCCCCTCAAGCTGTCTCCCTGTGCATACACTGCCCTTCTATTCTCCCATTATTGATCTCTCCAAAGAGTGTATCTGTCTAATGTAAATTGTTCAGCTCATATACCTGTCTTTTGTTTGGCTAGAAGCCACTGGAGTGGGTTCAATTCCAGACATGAAGGGCAGCTAGGGGTCAGTCTCAGGGGTTCCATCATGCTCTATCAGACCAGCAAACATGGCTTCTCTCTCTCTCTCTTTTTTATTACAATTTTGCATTTTGTTCCACATTGTTCTCCCACTTTACTCAGGATCTCCTACATAGATCCCCCTCAAAAGTGGTTGACAGTGGTAGCCAGGTACCAGCTAGTCCTTCTGGTCTCATATTAATATAGGCTGAGGATCACAGGGTCTACCAGTCCCTTAGACTAATTGTTTCCATGTGTCTTTGGTTTTCTTCATTCCTCTTTGCTATGGATGAGGAGAGACCCATAGTTGCATCTAGATGGCTGCTTGCAAACTTTTAAGATACCAGTTGCTACTCGGCAAAGTAGGATGTGGAACAATGTTTTTGTGTGGTATGTTATGCCAATTGAGCTTGATGTCCCCTGCAACTATAGTCCCGAGCCCACAAGTCCAACTACTTGCTCCCTCTGGGTAGCTGATTGTGGTCAAGAAGTGACTACAACCTTGTCCCTTGTCTTGCTGACCTTCTCTTTAGGTCTGTCGTGTATGGGGTTCATTGAGATTCTCGAATGGATATCTTTTCATCTTTCACAACATTGGAGAAGTTTTCAATAATTTTCTCTGTGGCTTTTTGCCTCCTTTAGTTCTGGAGTTCCAATCAGACTTACAATATTTATTAGATATCATCCCATTTAACTATAACTCTTAGATTTTCCTCATTTCTGTCTAATATTTGTTCTGATATTTTCTTATACAAACTGGTGTCCAAGAATTTGTCTTCTAGTTTGGAAGTGAGTTCTTCAGCCATTTCAAGTCTACTCTTGTGCTTCCAATGTGTTATTGTTGTTGTTAGGTGCCATTGTCTCCAACTCATAATGACCCTATGTACAGTAGAATGAAACACTGCCCAGTCCTGTGCCAGCTCCACTATCCCTGCTATACCTGAGCCCATCATTGCAGCCACTGTATCAATCTATCTTGTTGAGGGCCTTCCCCTCTTTTGTTGACCTTTCACTTTACCAAGCATGATATCCTTCTCCAGGGAATAGTCTCTTCTTACAACATGACCAAAACAGGTGAGATGAAGTCTGCCATTCCAGCTTCCAAGGAGCATTTTGGCTGCACTTCTTCAAGGACAAATTTGTTACTTCTTTTAGCAGTCCTTGGTATTTTCCTCATTCTTCGCCAGCACCACTACTCAAAAGCATCAACGCTTCTTCGGTCCAGCTCTCACACACATATGAGATGATTGAAAATATCATGGCTTCTGTCAGGTTCACCTTAGTCCTCAAGAAGACGTCTTTGCCCTTCAGCACTTGAAAGAGGGCTTTTGATATATAGCCCACTGTTATATGTCATTTTTTTGGGGGGGGGGTTGGATATGTCATCTGATATCTTGACAGCTGCTTCCATTGGCATTGATTGTAGAACCAAGTAATACGAACTCTTTGACAACTTCAATCTTCTCTCCATTAATTGTGATGCTGCTTATTGGTCCAATTGTGAGGATTTTTGTTTTCTTTATATTGAGGTATAATCCATATTGCAGATTGTATT
This sequence comes from Orycteropus afer afer, assembly GCF_000298275.1. NCBI lineage: Eukaryota > Metazoa > Chordata > Mammalia > Tubulidentata > Orycteropodidae > Orycteropus > Orycteropus afer. The sequence goes on from NW_006921808.1 coordinate 2,170,454, forward strand.
CTTCAATCTTCATCAGTTAGTGTGTCAAGTCATCCTCACTCTCAGCAAGCAAAGTTGTGTCATCAGTGTATCACAGGTTATTAATGATTCTTCCTCCAATCCTGATGCCACGTTCTTCTTTGTATAATCCAGTTTTTTGGATTATTTGCTCTAGATTGATTAAGTATGGTGAAAGGATACAACCGTGACACTCTCCCTTCTTGATTTTAAACCATGCAGTGTCCCCTTGTTCTGCTCGAATGACAGCCTCCTGGTCTAAATACAAGTTCCTCTTGAGTACAATTAAGTGTTCTGGAATGTTCTCAATGTTATACACAATTTGTTATGATCCACACGATTAAATGCTTTTGCATAGTCAATACAACACAAATAAACATCTTTCAGTAATCTTTGCTTTGAGCCAAGATCCATCTGACATCAGCAATATCTCTTGTTCCACATCCTGTTCTGCATTTCTGGAAGTTTTCTGTCAGTATACTGCTGCAACAGTTTTTGAATTATCTTCAGTAAGATTTTACTTGTGTGTGATATTACTGATATTGTTCGATAATTTCCACATTCTGTGGTATCACCTTTCCTTGGAATGGGTACAAATATGGATCTCTTCCAGTCAGTTGGGCAGGAAACTGTCTTCCAAATCTCCTGGCATAGCCAAGTGAGTGCCTCCAGTGGGGCATGCATTTACTGAAACATCTCAATGGGTATTCCGTCAATTCCTGGAGCCTTGTTTTTTGCCACTTCCTTCAGTGTAGCTTCGACTTCTTCCTTCAGTACCATTGGTTCTTGATCATATTCCATCTTCTGAAATGGATGAACATTGATCAATTCTTTTTTGGTACAGTGACTCTATGTATTCCTTCCATCTTCTTTTGATGTTTCTTGCATCATTCAATATTTTGCCCATTGAATCTTTCAATATTGCAACTTGAGGCTTAAATTTTTTCTTCAGTTCTTTCAGCTTGAAAAATGCTGAACGTGTTCTTCCCTTTAAATTTTTTAACTCTATGTCTTTGCACATCTCATTATAATAATTCACTTTGTTTTCTCAAGCTGCCCTTCGAAATTTTCTGTTCAGCTCTTTTATCTTGTCATTTCTTCCATTTGCTTTAGTCACTCTTTGTTCAAAAGCAACTTTCAGAGTCTCTTCTGACATCCACCTTGGTCTTTTCTTCCTTTCCTGTCTTTTGAGTGACCTTTTGCTTTCTTCATGGATGATGCTCTTTGTCATTCCACAATTCTTCTGGTCATTTCAATGCATCAAATCTATTCTTTAGATAGGCTCTAAATTCAGGAGGGATATTTTCAAGGTCATATTTCAGCTGTCAGGAAGTTGTTTTAATTGTCTTCAACTCCAACCTGAACTTGCATATTAGCAGTCAATGTCTGTTCCATAATCAGCTCCTGGCCTTGTTTTGGCTGAAGATATTGAGCTTTTCCATTACCTCTTGCCACAGATGTAGTTAATCTGATTCCTATGTATTCCATCTGGTGAAGACCATGTGCATAGCTGCCATTTGTGTTGTTGAAAAATGTTATTGCAATGAATAAGTTGTTGGTCTTGCAAAATTCTATCATGTGATCTCCAGCGTCATTTCTATCACCAAGGCCTACTTTTCCAACTACTGGTGATTATTCTTTATTTCTAACTTTTGCATTCCAACCACCAGTGATAATTAACACATCTTGATTGCATGTTCAGTCACTTTCAGACTGCAGAAGTTGATAAAAATCTTCAGTTTCTTCATCTTTGGCTTTGGTGGTTGGTGCATAAATTTGAATAATAGTAATATTAACTGGCCTTCCTTGTAGGTGTATGGATATTATCCTATCACTGACAGCACTGCACTTCAGGATAGGTCTTGAAACATTCTTTGTGACAATGAATGCCACGTCATTCCTCTTCAATTTGTCATTGCTGGCATAGTAGATCTTATGGTTGTCTGATTCAAAATGGCCAAAACCAGCCCTTTTCAGCTCACTAATGACAAAATTATCAATCTTTATGCATTCCATTTCATTTTTGACAACTTCCAATTTTCCTAGATACACACTTCTTACATTCCATGTCCCTAGTATTAATGGATATTTGCAGCTGTTTCTTCTCATTTTGAGTTGTGCTACATCAGCAAATGGAGGTCCCAAAAGCTCTACTTTATTCACATCAGTAAGTTCAGCTCTATTCTGATGAGGCAGCTCTTTCTCAGTCATATCTTGAGTGCTTTCCAACTTGAGGGGCCCATCCCCCAGCACTGTATTGGAATATTTTAGGGCTATTCATAAAGTTTTCCAGTAATATATCAGACAGTGTTTTTCCTGCTATTTGTAAGTTTTTTTCCTGGCCAGTTCTTTGAGAAGCAGATGGCCTCTTCCTTCTTCCAAGTCTGTCAGCCTAGAAGCTACACTGAAACCTGTCCACCATGGGACCTTGCTGGCATTTGAAATACTGATGGCCCAGTTCCCAGCCTTACAGCAACACACAAGCCACCAAAGTATGACAAACTGACAGACAAGTTTATCTCCCTTAGCTTCCTGCCTTGGGTCTCTCTACTGCTTACCTGTTCCAGTCATTGGTCCTGGCTGCTGCCTCCTTCCTCGTGTCTCTCTCCCGCTTACCTGCTCCAACCATTAGCCCTGGCAGCCACTGTGTTATCTACCCCCATAATTTTAGTGTTCATCTGCTGAATTTCTAATAGCTTATTTTTGTATAATTTCTAATTGTCTCTTTATTTTGCCATTTTGCTCTTGTATGAATTTTCTGAATTCTTCAAGGTTGTCTGTTTTCTCTTTGCTTATGTTTATGGTTTCCTTGAGCTCTGGTGGTGTAGTGGTTAAGGCATTTGGCTACTAACCAAAAAGTTGATGGTTTGAAACCACCAGCTGATGCATGAAAGAAAGATGAGGCAATCTGCTTCCATAAAGATTTACAGCCTTGGAAACCCTGTGGAGGATCAGTTAGTTCTATTACCTGTTTTTCTTCAGGGAGATTTATTAGTTCTTTATTTTGTGCATTTACTTCCTCTATCTTGTCCTTTTCTTCTTTGTTTGAGTTGAAGTTGTCCGTTGTCCCTGAAACATGTTGAAGTTGTTTTTATTTGTAGGTTTTGTGCTGATTTGTTTCACTTTGGTTTTTATGGTTTGGTTTATTTCAATATATCTGGACATGTAGGGCAGGTGTGCTTCTTTGGTTGTTGGCTTGGAAGCACTGTGTCATTGCCCAGCTGTCTTGGGATTGGTAGAATAACTGGTGGGAATGTGGGGTGCAGGTCTCTCTTTGTCATGAGGAGGAACTGCAATTGGGATAAGTAGGTTTAGTCCACTTTCACTGATACCATGGGTAGGAGCTATTGGTTTTACTCATCCTTTGGGTGAGGTGGTTGTTGTATTAGACATGGCTGACTAGTGAAGAGTTTAGGAACTCTGGTGGTGTGGTGTCTATGGCATTTGACTGCTAACCAGAAGGTTTGCAATTCAAAGACACCTAGCCATTCTGTGAAAGGAAGATGAGGTAATATACTTCAATAAAAATATCCTGCCTCAGAAACCCGAAGAGGGCTGCTATGAGTTAGAAGTGACTCGATGAGAGTGAGTTTGGAGTTTGGAGTGAGTGAAGAGTTAATGTCTTTCTCCCATTGGATAGGTCAGGAAAAAGAAAGAAAAAAACACAAAAGAAAGAGGAACAAGAAGAGATGGAAAAGAGAAAACAAAAGAATAAAAATAAAAGATAAAAACTAGAAAAATAGTCAAAAAAAAGGGAGGGTGAGTGAGATGAAAGATTGGTAAAAATGAAAGAAGAAGGGAGAAAGAATAGAAAAAGGGAAGAAAAATTGGGGGAAAGGAAAGAGAAATATAAGGGGAAATAATATATTTGAGGAGGAAGGACTTTTCTAGTTATGTTCAGGTGGCAGCCCTGGGAGCAGGCATCTGTGGCAGAATCTGCAGATTCACCAGAGTATGCACCCACGTAGGTGAAAGGAGCCTGGTGCAAGTAGACCTAAGGTAGAAAGTTTTAGGTGTGTGTCTCTTGTGGTTGTGTGAGAAAAATCAGCAGGCATGGGAAGGAAGAACTGCAGCCCCTGCATCTGTCTGTTTCAAGTGATTTGCTGAGTGTGGCATTCAGCTGTCAAAGCCCTGAAGCTCAAACAAACCAGTTGTCCACAGGCAAAAGATGAGACAGTATTCCTCCTCAAAGGTCCACAACCCCTGAGACTCCAGGAAGCAGCTCCACTTCATCCCACAAAAGTGTTGCTATGAGGTGGAATCAACCCAACAGCAGTGTGCCTGGTTTAGAGTTTGGTTTATTTAGAGTGAGTAATTCTATTCCTTTTCCCTTACTCCTTTCTCATTCCACAGCAGCTTAAGCCTCTGGAACTCTGACCCGCTTCCTTGTATTTTCTTCTCCCAACTCCCCCATGGCTTTAGGTCATCTTGAAATCTCCCCAGTCTCTCTACCTTGTGTCTTTAATACCCTGTGGATTCTATGAAGCTTTTTTTGTTGTTGTTGTTCCCCCTTCCTTGTTCTCCTTTGTGTTTGTAATGGCTTCTCCTCAGCTTGTCCAGCTTCTTTTCTCTCCCTGGTTAATGACCTTGTTCCTTCTCCCTTTCTTATCTACACTCAATCTAATATTTTGTTTTCACATTAAAGTCTCATGATCCCAGGATCATTATTTGTATCTGTTTCACTTGATTTTTCTGGGTCTCTGTTGTAGAAGGATTCAGCAGAGTATATTAGCAGAATGCCATCTTGTCTATGCTTCAAAGCTTGGTCCTATTCACTGTCCTTTGTAGGTAACATTTCACTTTCCCTGAGCTGCTCTCAAGATGTTGTCTTTGACTTTGACTTCAGAGACTTTGAATATATGTCTTAGTGACTTTCTCTTGGAGCATATCCTGTATGGGGTTAGTTGAGATTCTTTAATGGGTATTTTTTTCATTTTTCATGATATCAGGAAAGTTTTCTGCTAGGAAATTTTGATGACTTTTTTTCTTTTTTAAACTACTCCCTCTTTAGAATGTCAATCACACACAATTTTTTTCTCTTGATAGTGTCTCACATAATTCTTAGGCTTCCTTCCTTCTTCTTCTTTTTTTTTTTTTTTTCTGATTTCTCCCTATACAAATTGGTAGCAAGGAATTTGTCTTCTAATTCATTGATCCCATCCTCTACTGATTTGATTCACTCTTTTGTCTTTCCAATGTATTATCTATTTCTGAAATTTTGGTGTTAACCTTCTAGATTTGTAATTGATATTTTTGTGTGGTTTATAATTGCCTATTTATTTGGTTACTTTGCAATTTCATTTTTTCCCTGAATTTTTCTACAGTATTGTCTGTGTTTTCCTTGCTTATGTTTGTAATTTCCTTGATCTCTTGGAGGGCCCTATATATAAACCTTTTTAATTGCTTATCAAATGGGTCTATTACTTGTTCTTCCTCAGGGAGGTTTCCTGGTTCTTTATTCAGGTCACTTACTTGAGCCTTCTTGTCCTGATTCTTTGATTAAAAGTTATCTGTTGTCTGACTTTGGTAAGATGGAGGAATAGGCAGACAAGCAATACAGACCCTCTTCAACAAAGAAAAGAAAAACCAATTGACAGAGATACAGAAGATAATCCTGGAACCCTGAGCTTTGAAAGGAACTATACAGAAGTGGATTAGGCACCAACTAGTAAAAAAACCTGAACAAAAACAGTGAGTACGGAGAGTTGGAGTTGTGGACTGTTGGCTACTCTGATGAGACCAACAACTTGAATATTTCCAAGCGGTGTTAGGACCTGAGAATTGACCTAAAAATCAGTCCTGGTCACCAAAGTCTGCAGGGACGACTGTGTTGGTGGCCTATGACTAGGACAGGAAACAACAAGGAGGGAGACAACCTAAGCTGTGGACTTTCCGCTGTCCAGAGGGTGCAGCCATTTTGATTGTTTACACACAGCAGCCATTTTGGATATTTAAAGTAACTGAGGCTGCAGCCATTTTGGACATCCACAAGTGGCAGCCATTTTGGATATTTAAAGTGACCAAGGGCACAGCCATTTTGAATCTTTAAAAGTAGCACCATTTTGGACATTAAAGTGATAGCATTCTCTTATGGATTTCAAGGACCTAAGAATAGGCTCTGTTTGCCAAGTCTGACAGGGCCATACGAGAGGCTGACAACAGGAAAGGAGACAGGTGGCGAGTGTATAAGTGCTTCCAACTAGTGACTAGAGGAGCACAGCACAGTATCCTGATAAAGTAGATAATATACAAAGAAAACAAAAATCATGGGCAAGTCATGCCAACATACAATCACCAATTAAATATAAACACAAAAATGTCACAATGCCTGGGAGACAACAGAGCATCGCAGTCCACACAAAGAAGCAAGATAAAGCAGGAGAAACAAGGGACCAGGAGACAGATCCAAAACACATCCCTGAGGAAGATGCAGCATTGGAACTCCCTGATAAGGAATTCAAAAGAATTATATTTAGGTGTCTTCAATGAATTGAGAGGTAGATCAAGGAAAACACTGACAAAATTGAGGGAAACACAGAGAAAATAATACAAAAAAATTTGAAAGACAATACAAGAACAAAATGTCAAAATAAATGAAAAATTAGAAATGATACAAAATCTACAGACAGAAATCCAGGAGATTAATACTAAATTTTCAGAGATAGAACACATTGAATGGGCAATGGAGCAAAGTTGAATCAATGAAAGACAGAATTAATGAGATTGAAGGCAAATACCTGAACACTTCTTTGGAAAGCGATCAATCAGAAAAAAGATCAAAAGAAAATGAAGAAAGCCTAAGATTCACGTGGGATATCATCAAAAGGAATAACCTACGTGTCATTGGAATTCCAGAACAGGAAGAGACAAAGAAAACCACAGAGAAAATTGTCAAAGATATGTTGGAAGAGAATTTTCCTGGTATGATGAATGATGAGAATATATCCATTCAGGAAGTCCAGTGAGCCCAAAACAAGATAGACTCCAAAAGAAACTCACCAAGACATATCATCATGAAACTCACCAAAACCAAAGACAAAGAATCATGAGAGCAGCATGGGAAAAATGAAAAGTTACCTACAAGGTGCAACCAATAAGACTAAGCTAGGATTTCTCAGCAGAAACCATGCAGGTGATAACACAATGGGATGGTATATATAAAACCCTGAAAGAGAAAAATTTCCAACCAAGAATTATGTACCCAGGAAAATTGTCCCTCAAATATGATGATGAAATTATGACATTTCCAGATAAGCATAAATTAAAGGAATTTGTTAAAAACAGACCAACCTTTCAAGAGATGCTAAAGGGAGCCTTTTGGACAGAGAAGCACCAACAGCCAACAACAACTGACCATTAACACACATGATGATATAACCCAGAAACCAACCCAGCTATGGAAGTATCTAAAGTAAATAAGCTTACAAGATTGTAAACAGGGAACCAGAGACATCAATTGACAAATGAGGACAACTACAAACCAAAAAGAGGGAAAAACTGTGTCATTACAGTACTTCTAGATGGTAAGGAAGTCAAGACAACTACAAGATAGAACAGACTGTCCTAAACTGTTCTAAACTGTGTAAGTGCTGTCAACTTGTGAATAGAGGAGCACAGCACAGTATCCTTATTATGTAGATAATACACAATTATTATCTATGAAGAATACTATAAATCACAGGGTAACCTCAAATAAAAATAATAAACCTTCACATCAAAATAAAAAAGAGGACAAGCATAACTTTTCAGCAAATACAAAAACAATAGCAATGAAGGAAGTATAACATGATTCATAAACAAAATGAGCTCAGCATAGAAAATTATATGGAACAAAGAAATCGACACCATGAAAAAGCACATAACAAAAATGACAGCAACAAATTCATATTTGCTGATAATTACATATCTGGCAAGGGACTTATTTCTAAGATTTATAGAAATCTCCAATGCCTCAAGAGCAAAGGAATTAACAATCCAATTGAAAAAATGGGCAGAAGACATGAATAGACACTTCATCAAGGAGGATATTCAGGTGGCCAGCTAATACATGAAGAGATGCTCACAATCATTGGCCATCAGAGAGATGCAAATCAAAACAACAATGAGATACCATCTCATTCGAGGACTGATGGCCAGGTTCAACAAGACAGAAAATATCAAATGCTGGTAGAGATGTGGAGAGATTGGGACTCTCATACACTGCTGGCGGGACTGTGAAGTGTTACAACCACTGTGGAAAGCAGTATGATGATTCCTTAGAAAGCTGGAATTGGAGATACCATTTTACCCAGCATCCCATTACTAGGTATATATCCTAGAGAGGTGAGAGCCAGAACTGGAAGAGATATATGCACACTCATGTTCATTGCAGCACTATTTACAGTAGGAAAAAGATGGAAACAACCTACATGTGGAAGAGTGGATGACCAAACTCTGGTACATGCACATAATGGAATGCTATGCAGCACTAAAGAATAATGGAGAGTCTGCAAAACACCATATAATGGATGAACATGGAGGACATTATGCTGAGTGAAATAAGTCAATCACAGAAGGACAAATATAGTATTAGTTTGTTGTTGTGGAGGGTCAAGGAAAGGTTTATATATGAAGGGAAATTTTCTTTGTTGGTTGCCAGGAGTGGGAGGGGAGGGGAGGGAACATTGCAAAAAAAAAAAAAAAATGTATTGACCCATGTCACTTTAGTTTTATGTATTTCACTGCACATAAATTATATTTCAATAAAATGCATTAAATTTTTTTTTAAAAAAAGTTATCTGTTTTCTCTGATAAACTTTGGTGTTTTTGTATTTGTTTGTTTATTATGCTTTCTTCTATTCTGATTTTTTATTTTGCTTTGTTTTGATATATCTGTGTGGGTGGGGAGGGTATGCTACTTTTGTCACTAGTTCAGCAGCACTAGGGCATTCCTCATTTGTTTTTGTGTGGGTGGATTAACTGGTGGGAGTGTTGCATGGGTCTCTGCTGATCTTGAAGAGCAGATATGGGTGGAGTGAGCAAGTTTTGTCTACCATGTCTCATTGATCTAGTGATGCAGGAGTGGTTGGTGATACTCACCCACTGGGAGGGGCTGTAGGTAGTAGGTGTGGCATGCATGGATGATTTGCTTTACTCTGGATGTATTTGCACTTTGTACCTGTCTTAATGGAGTTTGTGTGAAATTGGATTCTTCTCACCTATGCATGTTGCCTTCTGTGTCTCAAATGGATATACTGTGTCAGTTCCCTACTCCAACTCTCTCCTCAATTACTATTTTTGTTCAGTTTCTTTTCCCAATTGGTGTTTATTCCATGTGTTTATCTGCTTGATGTTCAGAGTTCTGGGGTTATCATCTCTATCTGTTTCACTTCTTTTGTCAGGTCTTTGTTGTATAGGGACTAGGCAGAGTGTTACCAGGATGCCATCATGTCTCTTTCCCAAGTAATCAGACAACAGAGAGTGTACCACAGGAAATGTTTCATCACTAACAATCTTCCTGGCTCAAAAGCTGTTCAGTAGGATGGAAAACTTCCATCGGTGCCCCCTGTCTTTGTTTGTGGATGAAGGACCACTTCCATAGTATTTAATTTGAAATCATTCTATGTACTTATTTCCTATCCTTTTGCCTACAACCCCATTCCTCAGAGATGTGGCTCATCTTGTTTCAGACTCCAAATAGTGACTTTTAAGGATTCAAAGTGTTCTCTATAATTTCTATAATTCTCTGTCAGCACACTTACTTATCCTTCACTTTGCTTCTGGATCTCCTGGCTCCAGAAATCCTGCCTCATTTTAAACTCAAGAATCTTCATTCATGTCTACCCCAATCTGGTGATGTTGAGCATCTTTATGCATTCTTTAACTCACTGAAAGCTGAGCTCAAGGGAATCAGTTGAAATCATGAGGCATGTGGTCTTCATCCTCTCACTGCTCCACAAGTCTTTTTCTCTTCCCCTTCTTCTGTCTCAACCAGAAAAATGTTATCCTTTCCTGTACCAAGAGAGTTTTTCATTCTCCTCAGAGCCTTAGCTCTGATAGGTAGAAAAGTAATTAGGACTTAGGGGTGTAGTATCATGTCAGAATCAGGTAATGTGGATTGTCTGCTGCTTCACTCCAACACAGGTACATTTTGAATAAACTATAACAGAAAATTACAATATACATTAGGCTTAGAATAAAGAATTAAATCCCCAAGTGATGGAAATAAGGAAGGAATTTAAAGCCAATCTTCTGGTTACCTAGCGCCACTCTGACAAGAATATATCACCAGTGGGATGTCTTGAACAAACAGGAGTTTATTCTCTTACACTTTAGAGGCTTTAAGTCTGAGTTCAAAGTGCCAGGCTCTAGGGGCTGGGTGAAAGCCCCTCAACATTGGGCTTCAGCTCTACCTCCTGCTTCCGGCCCACTGGAGCTACAGCCTTTTCTTTACTCCGGCAGCTGCTGGCTGCTGAGACTGACAAGCCCAAGATTGACAAGTAAAAAGGCACAATCCTAATGTTACCAAACCACACAGCAGGTCATTAATTCAAGTCCATTGAAAGTCCCAAGGTGGGCAGAGCATGGCAGGCTGCTGAACAACAACATGGCTACATGCAGGGTTCAAACATGCCGTAAGCTAGATATTATTCCCAAAACTGTTTCTTATATATGGGAAGAAGACCACATACCCAAAGCAGCTACTCAGCTGCTTGTGGTAGGTCCCACCATGGAGTCGATTTCCAGTCTCATCCTAGGGAATAACTACCACCAGCTACCCAGCCACTCAACCAGGCCCAACCAAATTGACACACAACTTTAACTACCACAATTCCACCCCTTGTCAAGTTGGCACCTGTACAGATCTTCAATGGGTGGTATCTGTACAGATCTTCTTCACTAGGTAACTCCAGCCCCCTATTTCCTGAGTGTCAACTTCACCTGCTTGGCCTGGTGGGCCCATTCCTCTACCTCTTGGGCTTGGCAGCCCTGCCCCCTCACTCTTGGGCATTGGCTATGACTCCATCCCATTAGTTCCCATGAATGAGCAGCCCCACACTCCAGAACCAATTTGGTGAATGTCTGGCTCTTGGAAACCTAGGGAGCTGTGGTGGTTCCACCACCAAAGGCCATGGTCCTACCCTTGAGGCTAAGCCAGCTCTGCTTTCCATTTCCTTGGTCTCTCTGCTTCTGCCAGTTAATGCTGAAGGCAACCCATTCCACCAGAAATTCTCCTGCCAAAAAAGCACTCAATTTTCTTGCTCCGTGGGCTGGCCAACCTGGTACTCCATTTCATGCTGATCTCTTCTACAAATTAATGCCCAAAGGCAACCCACTGTGCCAGGAAGCACCTTACCCAATGGCATCCAGCTTTCTCCCCCATGGGCTGTCACTGTCTCATGCCAGTTCTCTTGACTTTGCTTCTGCTATCTCTCATGCTGGTCTCTTGGCTCTGATCCTGCCATCTCTCATGCTGTATGCTAGGGTCTCTCTGCCAGGGTCTTGGGTCAAGGATGCACTCCACTTATGTTTCTACATTTTAGGTATCTGTCAGAAAAGCACTCCACTCTTGGTACCATATTCTGTTCCAGTTACCTAGTGTCACTCTGACACAAATACACCACAAATAGGATGGCTTGAACAAACAAGACTTTATTCTCTTACAGTTTGGAGGCTTTAAGTCTGAGTAAAGAGTGCCAGGCTCTAGGGGCTGGGTGAAAGCCCCTCAACCTTGGGTTTTAGCTCTGTCTCCTGCTCCTGGCCCACTGGAGCTACAGCCTTTTCTTTACTCAGACAGCTGCTGGCTGCTGAGACTGACAAACCCAAGTTTGACAAGTAAAAAGGTACGGTCCAGATGTTACCAAACCACACAGCAGGCCATTAATTCAAGTCCATTGAAAGTCCCAAGGTCAGCAGAACATGGCAGGCTGCTGAACGACATGGCTACATGAGAGGTTCAAACAGGTCCTAAACTAGAGACCATTCCTGAAGCTGTTTCTTATATACAGAAAGCAGACCACATAACCAAAGCAGCTACTCAGCTGTTTCAGTAGATTCCACCATGGAGCTAAGTACCAATCTCACCATGGGGAATAACTACATTCAGCTGTCCAGCCACTCAGCCAGGTCCACAAGTTGACACACAAACTTAACCACCACAGCCAATATAAAATGTTTGCACACCAAAGTCATGGTAATATGAGGAGAGGGGAGGAAGAGCCCAAGGACTAGGTATGCAGTTATAATACCTGAATGGGTGAAGAAGACATGGCTTCAGACAACTGGAAGCAGGACTTTAAAAATGAAACCCTTTTTCCCTCAGAGGAAGGTGGCTAGAAAATCCCATTTATCAGTTTCTTCCCTAGGTTCTGGGTGAGAAAATAACAGTTATGTGAGAAACAAAGCTCCAGGCCTACATCACATGTTGGTGCGGTGTGTAAACTTACACTCTCTCCCCTGGTTTGGAAGTCTCTAAGCCCAGAAATCAAAGGAAAACTTGCTCTTACAATGGGGATATCTCTGGAACTTTCAGTAGAAGCCAACACAAAACTCTTCTTGGAAGTATTTCCACAAGTGAAAATACAAAGGACACCCATAGAATAAAACAATCCTTGATAAAGACAAGTTTACAGTAAACTTACAAACCACAGGAGGAAACAAGTTTTCACAAGGTTGAATTATCATATATAATTCAGAAGATCAGCATCCCTAAAACATGAGGCAATGAATAACTAAAAGATATGATCAAATAAGGAGGTTTACAAAATACATAAAGATAAAATGAATAGAAAAATAAAAAGGCACTGAAAAAGAACAGACTGATGAGAAAAGAGATTCATAGAACTTCTGGAATAAAACATAGAGGGGAAGAAAAAAAAACTCTCATTGGATGGATTTAATAGTAGACTCTGAAAATAGTGAAATGAAAAGTATATTTTAGGAAATTACCCAGGATGAGGCACAGGAAAGTAAAGACATGAAAAAAACATAAGAAAAAAAGAAATGTTGAGAAGTGGAATATAGAATAAGTTCTAGAAAAGCAAAATAAAAGGAAAATGAAGCTATTGAAGAAGTAATGGCAAAGAATTTTCCAGAACTGATGAAAAGAAGGATTATTTAGTTTGAAGAAGCACCATGAGTCCTAGAGAGAATGAAGAAATACCTCATTTTTTTTTAGTCACATCTAGCTACATGGGTTTTTCCTAGAATAGCATATAGTAAAATATTAGAGGGAGCTCTGGTAGCATAGTGATACTGCCTCAGAAACCCAAGGAGGGGTCGCTATGAGTCAGGGCTGACTCGACGGCACATAACAACAACAACAAAATATTAGAACCCAAAGACTAAGAAAAATCTCAAAGTTGGTGACGTTGAAAAGACTGATTATTTGCTAAGCAAAAATAACAGCAATACCAGAGACTGGCACAAAATGAAATAACAGCTTCAAAGTACTGAGGGATAAAAGAAGTCAGCCTAGGATTCTGTACTCAGCTAAATTATGATTCAAGAGTAAAGGCAAAAAACACTGTCAACCACTTGGAGGGGGATCTATGTAGGAGATCCTGGATAAAGTGGGAGAACAATGTGGAACACAGCTCAAAATCATTTTAAAAAAAAAAAGGAACCAGGGTTGCTGGTCTGATAGAGTCTGATGGAAGCCCGGAAACTATGGACCCTAACTGTCCCTCAGGTCTGGAATTGAACCAGCCAAGCAAAAAACATGCATATGAGCTGAATATTTACAGTACGTAGACACACCCCTTGGAGAGATCAATCATGGGAGAATAGAAGGGCTGTATATGCACAGGGAGATAGTTTGGGGGGCAGAAGTGCATGGGAGGGAGGGACACAGGTAAGTATGGGGAGGAAGTGGTAAGAGAGCTGTTGCTTTGTGGGAAATTGCAGTCAATGTCATGAGACAAAGTGTATGTGAAATGCGGTACGGAAAATGAATTTTCTCTGTAAACTTTCACCCAAATCACAATAAAAATTTTTTTTTTTAAGTGTAAAGGCAAAGAAAAAAAATCTGAGAGTGTTTACTACATCAGGTATAATAAAGGATGATTTAAAAGAAAAGCATACAAAAGAAGAGGAGACAACTGTTCCCTGAAGGAAGCAATGATGAACAAAAAGTTTTGTATGAAGGTAGACATATCTAAGTAAGCATTGACTGTAAAACTGATAATGATAATAATTATAATCACAATACAGTGGGGTTTTAAAAAAAGGTAAGCACATATCTGTCAAATTGTATACTGTGTTGGCTTGTTTGTTGCTGTGATGCTGGAAGCCATGAAACTAGTATTTCAAATACCAGCAGGGTCATCCATGGAGGACAAGTTTCACTGGAGCTTCCAGATTAAGAAAGACTAGGAAGAAGGATGTAGCAGTCTATTTCTGAAAAAATCAGTAACCAATAACCTTATGAATATCAGTGAAACATTGTCTGACATAGTGCCAGAAGAGGAGCCCTTCAGGTTGGCAGATATTCAAAATACGACTGGTGAGGGGCTGCCTCCTCAAAATAAAGTCAACCTTAATGATGTGGATGGAGTAAAGATTTCAGACCCTTCATTTGTTGAGGTGGCACGATGATGAGAAAGAAGAGCTGCAAATATCCATTAGTAATAGTAATGCAGAATGTACAAATTATGAATTGGGGGAAAAATGAAATGGAACACAAAGATTGATATCATAGTCAATACTGCACTGAAATGGACTGGTACTAGCCATTTTAAGTCAGACAATTATATGGTCTACTATGTCAGGAATGACAAACTGAAGAGGAATATTATCACATTCATCATCAAAAATAATTTTTCAAGATCTATCCTGAAGTGCAATGTTGTCAGTGATAGGATAATATTCATATGTCTACAAGGAAGATGAGTTAATAGAACTATTGTTCAAATTTATATGCCAACCACAAAAGCCAAAGATGAAGAAACTGATGATTTTCACAAATTTCTGCAGTCTGAAATTGGTTATACATGCAATCAAGATGCATTGATAATTACTGGTGATTGGAATGCAAAAGTTGGAAACAGAAACATCAGTATTGGGAAAATATGGCCTTAGTGACAGAAATGATGGCAGAGATGGCATAATAGAATATTGCAAGACCAATGACTTATTCATTGCAAATAACTTTCTCAGCAACATAAAGGGTAACCAGACATGTGGACCTTGCCATATGGCATACACAAGAATTGAATCAGCTATATCTGTGGGAAGAGAGAATAGAGAAACTCAACATCATCAGTCAGAATAAAGCCAGCAGCCAATGGTGGAATCCACCATCAATTGCTCATATGCAAGTTCAAGTGGAAGCTGAATAAAATTAAAACAAGTCAACAAAAACTAAAATATGACCTTGAGTATATCTCACCTGAATTTAGAGACCATCTGAAAAGCAGACTTGATGCATTGAACACCAATGACTGAAGACTAGACAGGTTATGTGTCGATAGCAAGGACATCATATATGAAGAAAACAAAAGTCATTAAAAAGACAGGAAAGAAAGAAAAGATCAAAATGGATGTCAGAAGAGACTCTGAAACTTGCTCTTGAAAGGAGAGTAGCTAAAGGAAATAGAAGAAACGATGATGTAAAAGAGCTGAACAGAAGATTTCAAAGAGCAGCTTGACAGGACAAAGTAAAGTATTATAATGATCTGGAATTAAAAAATCAAAAGGGAAGAAAATGCTTGGCATTCCTCAAGTTGAAAGAACTGAAGGAAAAATTCAATCCTCAAGCTACAATATTGAAGGATTCTATGGACAAAATATTGAATATTGCAGGAAATATCAAAAGAATATTGAAAGAAGGATGAAGGGAAGGAGTGGGCAAGAAATTTGGAGACATACCTGGTCAACCAACTGGAAATCTATATTTGTGCCCATTCCGAAGAAAGGTGATCAAACAGAACACAGAAATGATTGCACAATATCAATGATATCATCCACAAGTAAAATTTTGCTGAAAATAATTCAAAAATGCTTCCAGCAGTACATTGACAGGGAGCTGCCAGAAATTCAAGCTGGATTCAGAAGGGGACATGAAACAAGGGATATTATTTCTAATGCCAGATGGATCTTAGCCAAAGGGAGAGAATGCCAGAAAGATGTTTACCTGTGTTTTATTGATTATGCAAAGGCATTCAGCTGTGTGGGTCATAGCAAATTATGGATAACATTGAGAAGAATGGAAATTCAAGAATATTTAATTGTGCTCATGAGGAATGTGTACATAGACCAAGAGGTAGTCATTTGAACAAAACAAAGGGATACTGCATGGTTTAAAATCAGGGAAAGTGTGTGTCAGGGTTGTAACCTTTCACCATACTTATTCAATCTGTATGCTGAACAAATAATTAATAAGCTGGATGATATGTGGAATAACGTGGCATCAGGGTTGGAGGAACACTCATTAACAACCTGCAATATACAGAGGACACAATTTTGCTTGCTGAAAGCAAAGTATTTACTAATAAATATTAAAGCCTTCAGTATAGATTACTCCTGAACAAAAGGAAACCAAGTTCCTTAGAAAATGTGCAAATAAGGATAACTTCTAGAAAGATGGTGAAATAGGCAGACAAACTACACGGACCCTCTACAACAAAGGAATAAGAAAACAATTGAAACAGATACAGAAGCCAGTTCAGAATCCCTAAGGGAAGTACAATGTAATGGACTAAATACTGACTAGTAGAAGAAATTGAATAAAACAGCGAATAAAGAGACAAATGGAGCTGTGGACTGGGCTGCTCTGATGGTGCAGTCATTTTGAATATTTGCCAACGGTGTTTCCATCTGGGCAGCACCATAAAAATTGGCTCTGTTTGCTGAGAACTGCAGGGGCAACTGCACTAGTAGTAGCTGATGACCAGAAATGTGCAATATTTCCCTTGCTCCCCTTGTACTCCACAACCTCTTTGGTGAATGGAGGTGTGGCTATCTGCCACCCCCACCCACCTTCTGGACTGGCAGGAATTGCAACTTGACCTAGGCACCCTACGACTAGCTGCTGCCTTCTGAGAAGGCAGGAAATGGTCCTGACATTAAGCGCCCTGTTCACAGCCAACTTTTGGGCTAAACCTCCCCCCTAAAAAAAAAAAAAAATACTGCCATTGAGTTGATTCCAACCCATAGCAACCCTCACTGGGTTTCTGAGGCTATAAATCTTTACAGAAGTAGATTGCCCCACCTTCCTTCCACAGAGCAGCTGGTGGGTTATGAACCACTGACCTTCTAGTTAGCAGCCAAATGCCCTTATCCTCTATGCCACCAGAGCTCCTTTTGGTCTAGAAGGTACTTTATCTGAGCCCAGGTAGCCTACACACAGCTGGCTTTTGGTACACCAGGAACTTTTTTTCTAGTTACTTTTTGGGTGGATAGGAACTAGTTCCAAGATTAGCTGCCCTGCTCCCCACAGAATTTTCAGCTGGCAGGAACTTTACCTGGGACCAGATGTCTAACACAAAGTCTGCTTTTGGTACAACAGGAACTTTTTCTGGGAGTAGGGACCGTGATCCCAGCTGCCTTTTGGGATAGCAGTTACTTTCACTGAGAACAGGTACCCTGCCCCTAGCTTCATTTTGAGGAGGCAGGACTTCCTCCTGGAACCAGATACCTTTCTCCCACCATTTGAGCTGGCATGAACTTTTTCTAATCCACATGCCCTGTCCCAGACATCTTCTGAGTTAGCAGGAACTCATCTGAGATCAGGCACCCTCCCCCCAGTTCCTCTCTGGATAGGCAGGAACTAGTACCAGCACCACGGTCCCTGCTCCCTGTTACCTCTTTGGCTAGCAGAAACATAGCTAGGTGCCCTGCCTCCCCAGTTTTGTGTTTGTTTTTAAATTAGTCTTTTTTTCTCTTACTCCTTTCTTTCTATATTTTTTTTTCTCTTCCTCTTCCCTGGTTCTTGTTCTGTTTTATTACCTTTTCCTGGTTCCCTTATTCTTTCTTTTCTCCTTAGTCTCTTTTTGTTCTTCCCATTCTTTCTCTGTTTTTCATTTTTCATTTTCATCATTTTTCTTTATTATTCTTTTCCCTTGCTCTCTTGTTTTATTCCACCTTCCCAAAAATACTTTTTTTAAAAATCTTTTTCTCATTGTCCTTCTTTTGTCTTTTTTGTCCTTTAAAAATTTGTCCTTTCATGATTGTTGGTGTTTGTTTATGCTGTTTGTGTTTTTTTTGTGCCTTTTTTTTCTTTTCCAGTATTGTTCTTTATTTTTTATTCTTGTCCCTCTGAGTGGGACAGGGCAACTGTGCCCACATGAGTCAACCACACCCACACCTCCTGCAGCCCTACTCACTGGGCAAGGGCCACAATCTGCTTAGGCACTAACTGGTCTATAATAGACAGTGGCCAATACCAGCCCAACATGCCCTCAACTGATCTACATGAACATCTAACAGGGATCTGTGCACACATATTTATCCTCTATCATACTCACAAGGAGACAAGTAATGAGTGCCTAAGTGCTGCCAAACTAATGAACAGAGTAACACACCAGCCCTTCTCAATCAGATATAGCAATACAAAATAAAGCAAAAGAAGAAGGAAAAGAAAAGAAAAGAAAGAGCTGTGTGAATCACACAAACATACAAGCACTAATTAAATATAAATATAATGATATCACAATGTCTTGAAGACAACTGACCATCACAGTTCATGCAAAGAGCCAAGATAAAGTAGTGCAAACAAGAAATCAGAATTCAGAAGCTGTAAACTTCCCTGATAAAGAATTCAAAAGAATCATATTTAGGCACCTTCAATAGATTGAGAGACAGATCAAGAAAACTACTGACAAAATCAAGGAAAACACTGACAAAATTATGGATAACAGGTAAAACTCTAGCACAATTTAGGAGAACATTACAAGAACAAATTGACAAAATACATGAAAAATCAGGAATCATACAAAAACAACAAATAGATATCCAGAAGATTAATACTAAGATTTAAGAAATAGATATCACATTGAAAGGGCAAAGGAGTAGAACTGAATCTGTGGAAGGCATATTGAGTGAGATTGAAGACAAATTTCTCAATACTATTTGTTAAGGGATTAACCAGGGAAAAAAAATCGAAACAAATTCTAGAAAGCCTATGACTTATTCAGGACACAATCAAGAAGAACAACTTTTGTGTCATCAGAATTCCAGAACAGAAATAGACAAATAAAACCACAGAGAAAATTGTCAAATATTTGTTGGAAAAGAATTTACCTAATATGATAAAAGATGAGAAGATATCCATTCAACAAGTTCAATGAACCCCAAACAAGATAAACTCCAAAAGAAAATCACCAATACATATTATAATCAAACTCACCAAAACCAAAGACAAAGAAAGAATTCTGAAAACAGCATGGGAAAAACAAAAACATTACCTACGAAAGGCCATCAAAAGACTAAGTTTTGATTCTTAGCAGAAACCTTGCAGAAAGAAAATAAAATGAAAGAAAAAAACTTGTCAACCAAGAATTATATACCCAGTAAAATTGTCCCACAAATGTGATGGTGAAATCAGGATTGTTCCAGATAAACAGAAATTAAAGGAATTTATTTGAAGCAGACCAACCATATAAGTCATGCTAAAGGGAGTCCTTCAGACAGAGAAATAAGAACAGCAAACAACAACTGATGATCAACACACACGATAACATAACTCAGAAACCAACCCAGATATAGAAGTATCCAAAGTAAAGTAAACTTACAAGACTCTAAATAGGAAAGCAAAGACATCAATTGGTAAATGAGGATAGCTGCAAATCAAAAAGAGGGAATAAATAGTGTAGGTACAGAATTTCCAAATGGAGAGAAAGTCAAACCAATTGCAAGATGGAACAGACTGTTCTAAACTTGGGAAGAAAATAATAAATCTCTCTCTCACACACACACACACACAAAACAAAACCAAACTCGCTGCCATTGAGTCAGATCTGACTCATAGTGACCCCTCCTTGGGTTTCTGAGGAAGTATCACTATGGAACTAAATTGCCCAATCTTCCTTCTGTGGAGCAATTGGTGGGTTTGAACCGCCAGCATTCTGGTTAGCAGGAAAATGCCCTAGGCACTACTATTGTTTTTTTTTGTTGTTGTTGTTAAGTGCCGTCGAGTCGTTTCCGACTCATAGCGACCCCATGCACAGCAGAATGAAACACTGCCCGATCCCACGCCAGCCCCTCAATCCCTGCTATACTCGAGCCCATCATCGCAGCCACTGTATCAATCCATCTCCCTGAAGGCCTCCCCCTCTTTCGTCGACCCTCCACCCTACCAAGCATGATATCCTTCTCCAGGGAATGGTCCCTTCCTACAACATGACCAAAATAGGTGAGACTAAGTCTGGCCATTCTTGCTTCCAAGGAGCATTCTGGCTGCACTTCCTCCAGGACAGATCTGTTAGTTCTTTTAGCAGTCCACGGTACTTTCAGCATTCTTTGCCAGCACCACAACTCAAAAGCATCAGCTCTTCTTCGGTCTTCCTTACTCATTGTCCAGCTCTCACATGCATACAAGGTGATTGGAAATATCATGGCTTGTGTCAGGCGCACCTTAGTCCTCAAGGAGATATCCTTGCTCCTCAGCACTTGAAACAGTTCCTTCGCAGTTGACTTCCCCAATGCTACACGTCGTCTAATGTCCTGACTGCTGCTTCCGTTGGCATCGACTGTAGAACCAAGCAATGTGAATTCCTTGACAACCTCAATCTTCTCTCCATTGATTGTGATGCTGCTCATTGGTCCAGTTGTGAGGATTTTTGTTTTCTTTATGTTGAGATGTAATCCATACTGCAGACTGTATTCTTCAACCTTCATCAGTAGGTGCCTTAAGTCATCCTCACTTTCAGCAAGCAAAGTTGTATCGTCTGCATATCTCAGGTTGTTAATGATTCTTCCTCCAAACCTGGTACCACGTTTTTCTTCATATAGTCCAGCTTCTCAGATTATTTGCTCAGCATATAGATTGAATAAATGTGGAGAAAGAATACAACCCTGACACACTCCATTCTTGATTTTAAACCATGTAGTGTCCCCTTGTTCTGTTCGAATGACAGCCTCCTGGTCAAGGTACAGAATCCTCATGAGTACAATTAAGTGCTCAGGGATTCCCATTCTTCTCAATGTTATCCATAATTTGTCATGATCCACACAATCAAATGCCTTTGCATAGTCAAGAAAACACAAGTAAACATCTTTCTGGTATTCTTTGCCTTGAGCCAAGATCCATCTGACAACAGCTATGATATCCCTTGTTCCACATCCTCTTCTGAATCCGGCTTGAACCTCTGGAAGTTCTCTATCAATATACTGCTGCAAACGTTTCTGAATTATCGTCTGTACTATTGTTTTAGTATTTGCTAAATATTTGTGCCTCTCCTCTTTTTATTTTGCTGTATAGATTTATTATTTTATTTGGAGGTTACCCTGTGATTTATTATTTTCTTCCCAAGTTTAGAACAGTCTGTCCACCTTTCTATTGTCTTGACTTCCTCTCCATTTGGAAATTCTGTACCTACAATATTTATTCCCTCTTTTTGATTGCTGTGAGCATCTGAGTAGCTGCCTTATGGATGTGGTCTGCTTCCAGTATATAAGAAGAAGCTTTGAGAAAGGTCTCAGAGCTTGGAGCATCTGGATCCTCCATTTGTCCAAGTCATCAGTGAGTGGCCTGCCATGTTGCCTGTCAATCTTGAGACTCTATTTGGACTTGAACTAGTGGTCTGCCAAGTTGCTTGCTAAATCTTGACATTGTGCCATTTTATTTGTCAACCTTGGGTTTGTCAGCCTCAGTAGCCATCAGCTGCCTGAGTTAAGG
>NW_006921808.1:2192364-2196507 GCF_000298275.1 Orycteropus afer afer
AACCTTGGGTTTGTCAGCCTCAGTAGCCATCAGCTGCCTGAGTTAAGGGATGCCTCCAGCTCCAGGGGACTGGAAGCAAGAGGCAGAGCTGAAGCTCAAGGTCAAGAGGCCTTCACCCAGCCCCCTCATTTACCAATGGATGTCTTTGGTTCCATTTAGAGTCTTGTAAGTTTATTTTATTTTGGCCACTTCTATATTTTCAGGGTTTTATATATATTATCCCATGGCCTACTTGCCTACATGGTTTCTGTCAAGAAATCAGAGTTTAGTCTTATTTAGTCTTTACCCTTTGTAAGTAACTTCATTTTTTCCATGGTATCTTTTTGTCTCTCATAATATTGTTGTTGTTGTTGTTGTGTGCTGTCGAGTCGGACCTGACTCATAGCGACCCTTCTGTGGGTTGCTGAGGCAGTATCACTATGGAAGTAGATTGCCCAACCTTCCTTCCGAGGAGGTGGTTCAAACCCACCAGCCTTCTGGTTAGCAGTCAAGTGCCTTAGGCTGTATGCTACCAGAGCTCCCCTTCATAATATTAGGGAAGTTTAATATATTAGGTAAATTCTCTTCAAATAAGTCTTTCACAATTTTCTCTGTGGTTTTATTTGTCTCTTCCTGTTCTGGATTTCTGGTCACATGTAAGTTATTCTTCTTGGTGGTTGGTATTCCACATGAATCTTAGGCTTTCTTCATTTTTTTCCCCCCTGATTGATGCCTTAAGAAAGTAATATTGAGGTATTCATCTTCAATCTTGCTATTTTTTCCCCCATTGAATCAATTCTACTCCTTGCCCATTCAATGTGGGCAAATTCTGAAATTTTAGTATTAATCTTCTGGATTTATATTTTTTATTCTTGTGTGGTTTCAAATTTTTCATATTTTGTCAGTTCTTGTATTGTTTTCCTAAATTGTTCTAGACTTTTTTCTGTGTTTTCTTTAATTTTGTTGGTGTTTTGCTTGATTTGTCTCTCAATCCAGTGAAGGCACCTAAATTTAATTCTTTTGAATTCCTTATCAGAAAGTTCTAATGTTGCTTCTTCCTCAAGGAGGTTTTCTGGGTTTGTATCCTGGTCCCTTGTTTATACTACTTTATCTTGCTTCTTCATGTGGACTGGGATGGTCAGTTGGCTCAAAGACATTGTGATGTTATCGTATTTATATTTAATTGGGGATTGTATGTAGATGTGATTCACCCAGAGTTTTTTTTTCTTTTTTCTTTATTTTGTTTTGATATATCTGACTGAGCAGGGCAGTTATACTCCTCCACTTTGCTAGTTGGCATACTTAGGCAATCACCAGTTGTAATAGTTAAAGTTGTGTTTCAACTTGCCTGAACCATGGTTTTGAGCGGCTGGGCACCTGGATGTAGGTGGAAGTCCCCTCTCCTACCACTCCATGGTGGAATCTGCTGTGAGCATCTGAGTAGTTGCCTTATGGATGTGGTCTGCTTCCAGTATATAAGAAGAAGCTTTGAGAAAGGTCTCAGAGCTTGGAGCATCTGGATTCTCCATTTGTGCAAGTCATCAGTGAGTGGCCAGCCATGTGCCTGTCAATCTTGAGACTCTGTTTGGACTTGAACTAGTGGCCTGCCAAGTTGCTTGCTAAATCTTGACATTGTGCCATTTTATTTGTCAACCTTGGGTTTGTCAGCCTCAGTAGCCATCAGCTGCCTGAGTTAAGGGATGCCTCCAGCTCCAGGGGACTGGAAGCAAGAGGCAGAGCTGAAGCCCAAGGTCAAGAGGCCTTCATCCAGCCCCTAGAGCTGGCACTTTGAACTCCAACTTCTAACCTCCCAAACTGTAAGAGAATAAATCCTTGCTTTTTAAAGCCATCTATTTTTAGTATTTCTGCTATAGTAGCACTAGAGAACCAAAGGACCACTTTTAACTTGGTGGGTGTGATAGAGAATGTGAGTGTGTGCAAAGATCTTTGTTATCTGTTCATGAAGAGCAGTAGAGGGTGAATTGGGCTAGTGTTGGCCACCACCTTTCATTGATCAGTTGGTACATAAGCAAGTGATGGCCCTCACCCAGTGGGTGGGGCTTCAAGGGTGCAAGAATGGTTGGGTCTTGTTGGCATGGTTGCCTTCTGGTCCTCAGCCTCCACTGTGGTTGCCCATGCTGTCTTTGGCTAGTGGAGGCTATTTTTAGGTTGCTGCCCAGATTGGAATGGTGCTTGTAGATATTCAAAATGTCTACACTGGTTGAAAATATTCAAAATGGCCACATCTTCAGGACAGCCAACAGAACACAGTTCCATTTGTCTCCAGTGTTTTCATTCAGGGTCTTCTACCAGTTAGTCAACTTCTTTATCTTCCCTTTCAAAGTTTAGAATTCTGGGATTATCATCTGTATCTTTTTCAATTAGTTTCTCATTTCTTTGTTGCAGAGGGTCTGTGTAGCTTTCCTGCTATTCTGGGATCTTGCTGGAAGTTCCTGGTACTACAAGAAATTTGAAAATCTAGAAGAAATTTACTGGTTTATAGAAACACACTACTTACCTAAACTAACACAGACTGAGGTAGAAAATTTGAATAGACTCATTATAAAAGAAAAAATTGAACAGGTCATTAAAAAAACTAACAACAAAAAAATCCTGGCCTAGACAGCTTCACTGGAGAACTCTACCAAACATTTAGAGAAGTGCTGATACCAACCCTACTCAAACTACTCCAGAACATAGAAAAGGATGGAATACTCCCAATTTCATTTTGTGAAGCAAGCATACCCAAAATCAATCAAGGACACCACTACAGAACAATATCCCTCATGAATATAGGTGAAAAAAATCTTCAACAAAATCCTAGCCAGTAGTCTCCAACAACATATTTTTAAAATAATACATCATAAACAAGGGAGATTCATACTAAGTGTGAGATGATGGTTCAACAATATAAATACAATCAGCAGAATCCATCACATAAATAAAATAAAGGAAAAGAACCACATGATCATATCGATTGATTCAGACATAGCATTT
Organism: Orycteropus afer afer; assembly: GCF_000298275.1. NCBI lineage: Eukaryota > Metazoa > Chordata > Mammalia > Tubulidentata > Orycteropodidae > Orycteropus > Orycteropus afer. The sequence goes on from NW_006921808.1 coordinate 2,195,341, forward strand.
GGTAAAATCCAATACCTATTCTCAAAGAAAAAAAAAAAAAAAAAAAACTCTTAGCACAATAAAATTAGAAGCAAAATTCCTGAACATAATAAAGGGTGTATATGCAAATCCAACAGTCAAACTTATTCTCAATGTAGAGACACTGAAACCATTCCCCTTGTGAACGGGAACCAAGCAAGAAACTCTACGACTACTTCCATTCAGTATTGTATCAGAAGTGCCAGCCAGGGCAATAATGTAAGAAAGGCAAATGTAAGGCATCCAAATCGGTAAGGAAGAAGTAAAACTATCCCTATTTGCAGGTGATATAATCCTATACATAGAAAACCCCAGAACTCAAGAAGAAAACTACTGGAACTAACTGAAATATTCAGCATAGTGGCAAGATAGAAGATTAACATACAAAGATCAGTTGAATTCTTCTACATCAACAAAAGTCTCTCTGAAAGAAAATAAGGAAAACAATATCATTTACAATAGCTACCAAAAAGATTTTTTAAAAGTGGGAATAAATCTCACCAGGGACACAAAAGACATATAGAAAAACAAAAAGCAAGCAAACAAACAAACAAAAAAAAACCCTACAAAACACAAAAACAAGAAACTATGAGAGAATATGTTGTTGCTGTTATGTGCTGTTGAATTGGATGTGACTCATAACAACCACTCCTTGGGTTTCCAAGGCAGTATCACTATGGAAGTAGATTGCCCAAACTTCCTTCTGAGTAGTAGCTGGTGGATTTGAACTGCCACTTTTCTGGTTATGAGTCAAGTAGCTTAGGCACTACTCTACCAGAGTTCCTATGAGAGAATATGAAACTATAAAAAACAAGAAACTGCAAGTGATTTGCATAAATGGAAGAACATATCATGCTCATGAATAGGAAGAATGAACATTGTGAAAATGTCAATACTACCCAAAGCAATCTATATAGATGCAAGGCAATCCTGATTCTGATTTCATCAGCATTATTTAAGGGCATGTAAAAACCCATCACTAGGACTTCCGGCAAGATGGCAGACTCGGCAGAATGACTGCACAGACCCTCTCCAACAAAGAAAAGGGAAACCAATTAAAACAGACACAGAAGATAATAATCTTGGACCCCTGAGCCTTGAAGGGAAGGATATAGAAGTGGACTAAACCCTAACTAGCAGAAGAATTTG
>NW_006921808.1:2203277-2214790 GCF_000298275.1 Orycteropus afer afer
TTTGGTCAATGACATGAGACAATGTATATGTGAACTGCTGTATGAAAAGTGAATTTACTCTGTAAATCTTCACCCAAATCCTAAAAAAAAAAAAAAAATAAAGAATAATGAAGCATCCATGAAACACCTCATAATGTGGATGAACTTGGAGGACATTACGCTGAGTGAAATAAGTCAATTACACAAGGGCAAAATTTGTGTGAGTCTACTATTGTAAAAAGTCAAGGGAAGGTGTATACAAAGAAGGAAACTTCCTTTGTTGGTTATCAGGGATGGTAGAGAAAGGGAGTGAAAATTACTAGGTAGATAAGTGACAAATATTGATTTGGGTGAAAGGAAAGGTAATACACAAATGCGAGTGACCAACACAGTGACAGTAAGGAAAAGGAACAAATGGAGAGGTGCATAAGAGGTACAGACAACAAAGGTAAATAATTTTATATACACAATATTTCATTTTCAGTAATAATAAACATTAATCTATAGATGGATACATAGGTAGACAGGCTAAACAATCAGGTATGGGCAGGCAAAAGGCAATATATTCATGACCATATGTAAGTCAGGCAGACAATATTTCTACATATGTATTTGTAGGTGCTATAAGAATGTCCATATATATATATAATAAAGCTAATAGGGAACAAAGTTATGATAATTTCTTAGCTACAGCCAAACACCTTGAAGAAATGAGTCACTTCTTCAGAAATGAGGCTCTGTATTATGGTCGGGGGAGAGGCGGGGCATCAAGTTCAAATGGCATAACATACTGCACAAAAACATTGTTCTACATCATACTCTGGTGAGTAGCAACTGTGGTCTTAAAAGTTTGCAAGCATTCATTTAAGATGTAACAATTGGTCCCTCCTTGTCTGGAGAAAAGAAGAATGAAGAAAATCAAAGATGTATGGAAACAATTAGTCCATGGAACCACCTGACCATGCAAACTTCAGCCTGCACTACCCTGAGACTAGAACTAGATGGGGCCTGGGTACTTTTGCCAACTACTTGGAAAGGGATTACAATATAGAGAGAAAAATGTGAAACAAAACTCAAAAAGTATAAAAATGACCATGTTTATTGGTCTGATAGAGACTGATGAAACCCACCAAGGCTACGGACTCTAGTCACTCTTCAGGCCTGTAATTGAACTCACTCTTGTGGCTTTCAGCCAAACAGACAGGCCTACAAGGTGAACAATTACATCATGTACACTGCTTAGAACAATCAACCACAGGAAATCAGAAGAGCAGCACTTGCACAGCTCAGAGGGCAGAAATGCATAAGAAAGAAGGACACAGGGAAAAGGTAACCATAGGGAAGAAGTGGGAAGAAAGTTGTTACATTATGGAGATTGCAATCAATGTCATGAAACAAAACGTGTATGAACTGTTGAATAGAAAACAAATCTGCTTTATAAAATTTTACCCAAATCACTCCTTAAGAAACCCAAAAACTGGCCCAATAAGCAACATCATGATAAATAGAGAAAAGATTGATGTTGTCAAGGATTTCGTTTTCCTTGGATCCACAATCAATACCCATGGAAGCAGTAGTCAAGAAATTAAACAACATATTGCATTTGGAAATCTGCTGCAAAAGACCTCTTTAAAGCATTAAAGAACAAAGATGTCACTTTGAAGGCTAAGGTGTCCCTGACCCAAGCCATGGTATTCCCAATAGCCTCATACGCACGTGAAAGTTGGACAATGAATAAAAAAGGCAAAAACAATTATGCATTTCAATTACGATTGGTAAAGAATATTGAATATACCGTAGACTGCCAGAAGAACAAGAAAATCTTCTACTTTTTGGAAGAAGTACAGCCAGAATGCTCCTTAGAAGTGAGGATAGCTAGACTTTGTCTTTTATACTTTGGTCATGTTATCCAGAGGTACCATTACCTGGAGAGTAATATCAGGCTTCATAAAGTAGAGGGTCAGTGGAAAAGAGGAAAACCCTCAGCGAGACGGATAGACACAGTGGCTGCAACAATGGCATCAAGCATAGCAACAATTGTGAGGTTGGCACAGGACCAGACAGTTTTGTTCTTCTTTACATAAGGTAACTATGAGTCAGGACTGACTTGACAGCACCTAACAACAACAACAAAAAGCCCTCAATTGCAAGCTGAAAAGTTGGCAGTTTGAACCCAATCAGAGGTGCCTCAGAAGATAAGCCTGGTGGTTTGCTTCTGAAAACCCTATGAAGCACAGTTCTACTCTTTGTACATGGGGTTGCCATGAGTCAGAATCAACTTGATGGCAACTAACAATAACAACAACATAACTAAAATACTGGACAACAGTAAAGTGAAAAATTAAGGTTGGAAGAAATTCAGAGTATTAGTAGGATGGTGAAAATTCAGATTAAATTTAGACTTTAAAAATTAAACCAGAGAGTTTAAACATTTAAGGACAATCCTTAAAAGGACGAAAAAGGATAGGTACAGCTTCCAACTCAGTGGACAGAGCAAAGGGCCTTGAATGTTATCCTAAGCTATTTGCAGTTTATTCCATAGAAAATTTAGAGTTACTTAAGCAGTACAAAGCTTCTAGTTTCACTATCTTCCATTGAAACTCTCATCTCAGCATCCTAAGACAGAGCCTAATTAGTTAGGAGAAAGATGTGGCAGTCTGCTTCTGTAAAGTTTTCAGCCTTGGAAAGCTTATAGGACAGTTCTACTCTGACCCATAGGGTTGCTATGAGTCAGAATTGACTCAATGACAATGGGCTTAGGCTTATTTTTTCTTTTTCTAATTGCCAGTTCTTTTTTCCTAATCTCTCTTAGTTGGAAACTTCACTAAAACTTGTCCATCATGGATGACTCTCCTGGTATTTGAAATACTGGTGACATAGCTTCCACATTATAGCAAGAAGAAAGCCACCACAATACAGCAAAATGACAGAGGGGTAGTGGATCTTTATAGTAGTTAGTATAAAAATTTATCTCTCTTTCTTCTTTTCTTTTCTTTCTTTCTTTCTTTCTTTTTTTTTTTTTTAGTCCACCAGCCATGGAAGAGTGTTAGTCATCATTTTCCATATTCTAGGCTAGAAGCTAGAACATTCTATTTTGGCTGTTGAATAGTCCTTGGTTAAATCGTTTAAGTTCTCTCAGATTTATTTTCCTGATTTTTGAAATGGGAATTGGATCATATGTTCCTCTCTCTCTCTCATGGGTTTTCTCTGATAATTTAAATTAAACAAAAGACACCAACATATTCTGGAAGAAGAAAAAAACTAATGACACGCAGCAAATTAGTATTCTCTCCATGGACTAAGAGAAAGTTTTCATCCATACCATCTTCCCCTTCTCCTTTTGGCTAATGCCATTTTGGAATCCCTCCTGCAGCAGAAGCCCAATGTCTGCAGTCATCCTGCACTGGTGGTGGTGGTCATGGTGGTGAGATGCCAGACTGGGAGAAAACAACAAACTGAACAAGAGGGCTGCCTGCCTGCCTGTGCAGAGTCTGGGACTGATGATATTAGTAACTCTGGCAGGAGGATTAGCCATATGCTGCTTAGCTCCTGCTTATCAGGATTGAAGGGGCTTGTGCATGTAAAGCACAGATGAGCTGCTTGGCCACCTGCCAACTCCTGCCTGGCTCACAGACACAGAGCAGCTGACCATACCCAGGGCCTGACGGAGCTCCAACTCTGCCTACCTCCAAGTTCTCTTGCTCGTATTCTGTTTCTCTCTGTGCCCTTTTCAGACATGATTCCCATTCCGCTGATTTTTTCTTATTAGTCTTGTTCTTCCTCTTCTAAGTTAGCAATTCCTCATCTAGTTCCCCTTGCTTCTGTTTTCCCCAATTTACTCTTCTGTATGTATTCTTTCTCAATTACTTACTTTCACCTTTGTGTTTTTGTCCTCTCCTCCTACCTGCCTTACGCAAACCACTTTTTTGCACACACCTTCACACACACACATGAACACATACCTTCTCTTTCTCGCTTCAACAAACACTCTGAACCCTTGTTCAGCTGGTGAAGGTCAGGTCCAAAGGTCTAAAACAACCCTTCTTGGCCCCTCATGACATGTCTTTCCAGGATGCATTTTTCTCTCATACTTTTCTGACTTCACAGAAAATTTTGAATCAAAGACTCACTCTTTTCATGTATTTTTTTTACCCTCCTAACTGAGATGGAGAGGCTGCAGTCAGATTCTTTGACATGTTTTTTGCCTCCTATCTCCATCTCGTCATGTGGAACTTAGAACTTGTGTGCACAGGAGGGAAACAAACTTCCCACTCCTAGGTCAAATGGGGTTTAGACCATAACCTGCAGTGGGGATGGTTCCTCTTATCTCTGCATTATACCATGTCTACTGTGTGTTTGTGTGTGAGTGTATTGGACACCTGTTTTCCCTTGGGGAGGCTTGCAAATGTAATAAATATGCACATAGCTCTTTGAGGCATGCTCATGGGTGAAGAGGTGTAAAAAAGGTGGGAATGCTTTGTGGGAGCCATGTGTGTATATATGTATTTCTGAGCCCTGCTTTGCAAAAAGTTACTAAGGAGTGTCTGGAAAGAGACATCTGTAAAAATGTGAAAATTAGTGGCAGATATGAATTGAGGTGGGAGAAATTTTGATGTGCCTAAGATGAATTTTGGATAGAGAACAGAAGGGAAGCTCTTCCATGTTTCTTAGAAGCATACAAATCTCTTATGATAGCCCTTCAAAACTTCTAATGCTGGAGAAGGAGTAAGTAGCCTGAGTGTAGCTTCCTTCCAGAAATTGTCTCTGTTTCCAAAAAGCTGACTGTTGTTATGTACCGTTGTTATGTACCGTCAAATCGGACCTGACTCATAGCGACCTCTCCTTGGGTTTCTGAGGCAGTATCACTATGGAAGTAGATTGCCCAACCTTCCTTCTGAGGAGTGGCTGGTGTGTTTGAACCACCAGCCTTCTGGTTAGCAGTCAAGTGCCTTAGGCACTATGCTACCAGAGCTCCCCCCCAAAAACAAAAATCTGACTAGACTAAGAAAAGCACCTTTGACCCCTGTTCATCAGTCTCTCAAACTTCAAGTGGGATGCACATGCACAAAACACACACATGCACACATATGCACCTGCAATGCACACACATGCTACATAGATATGCACTCACACATGCATGCACATATACTTGCACAGACATATATACTCATGTGTGCATACAGATACATGCACACACTTCCTCCTGCTGCTAGGTCTTCAACTGGCCCTCCAGGGCTGCCCCTTCCTGGATCTAGTAGATAATTTCTCATAGTTGAATCCAACTGCACAAGCACCCTGATTTTGCTCTTGGTGACAGATGATTTATAAAAGAAGAGCAGATAGCAAAACCAGTTATGTAAATCTTCTCCCACGCTCCCTGTCTCACTGGAGAGCACCATCCACAGCTTAGGACCGAGTTATGCTCCCTACCTACTCTGGGCAACCATTTCACCAGCCTCACTGCACCATCTTGTGGCCAATCCATACTATCACAATTCCTATTCCCCCTCTGCCCCTCCTTTCCAACCCAGTCCTTCAATACCAAATGGTCACTCACACTATAGCCTGTTTGGTGTTCTGTGGTTGACTGTTCAAATGGAATTCTGTGTATCAGTATTTTAAGAACTTGCAGTCATAAACAGAGACACCCAAATGGGCATAAGCACAGAAGTGGACATAAACGTAAGACAGCAAGGGGTTAGCGCTCAGAAACCAAAGATGGGAAGTAAGGAAGAAGAGAGAACAGCTATAGTAATGCTAACTATTTAAAATAAGGTAGGGCCAGGGCTCTGGAGGTGTAGTGCCTAAGGCATTTGACTGTTAACCAGAAGACTGGAGGTTCAAACCCATCAGCCACTCCTTGGAAGGAAGGTTGGGAAATCTACTTCAGTAGTGATACCGCCTCGGAAACCCAAGGAGGGGTTGCTATGGGTCAGATCCAAATCAATGGCAAAACACAACAACAACAGGGCCAGGGCCAGGGCCAAGGTGAGACCCTGACTAAATCCATGAAGATGAGTATTTTACCTCTTTAAGAGTGTTTTCATATTCATCTAAATAATGCAGGAGAGGGAATAGAGTGCAGGGTAGCTATCTTGGGGTCTTTGAGGGTGTGAGGTACCTGGCTGGCTTTGCAGTGAGAGTCCCTCTGTCAAGAGACCAGACAGCCACAGTTCTCCTCAATCAGGAAGGGAGGTGGTGTATATGATATGACCACAGGGCCGAGGCATTCACTGGAGAGATAACATTCCTGCCAGAACCCTGAGACAGAGTAAAATACTTGAATTCAGAAGACCAATTTTTTACTACAATTAAGTGACCTTGAGAAAACCGCTTAACCTCTCTGGTCCTTGCTTTCACTCTATCTTGGAACTCAAAAACCATCCTTCTATTTTCAAGCCATAGCTACCACTTAAGTGCTTCCTCTTACAGGCTTTAGTAAAATAGGTATACTCTTATTTCCCAAACAGACATCACTGCTGCTTATATTTTGCTAACCATTATTTTTGCTTGAAATGCCTTCCCTACTCCCACTCTGCTTCTCAATTCAATCCATGTCCATGGCGAATCTAAATGTCACTGCTTCCATGGAACTTTTCTTTACAATTGCATACCTCACCTCTCTCATACCCTCCATGTGACATCATGGACACCTCTCTCTATATATTCTGGTTATTGGCACACGACTTCATCTTTCACACCAGGTGATAAACTCTATTTGTTGATATTGCTGTTGTTAGGTGTCATTGATGCATCACTTTTGACTCACAGTGACTCTTTTTACTATGGAACACTGCCCAGTCTGGTGCCATCCTCACAATCATTGCCATGTTTGAGCCCATTGTTGCAGCCACTGTGTCAGTCCATCTCATTGAGAGTCTTCTTCTTCTTTTTTTGCTGAAACTCAACTTTACCAAGAATGATGTCCTTGTCTAGGGACTGGTCCCTTTTGATAATTCTCCCAAAGTACATGAGATGAAGTCTCACCATCCTCACTTGTAAGGAGCATTCTGACTGTGCTTCTTCCAATACAGATTTGTTCATTCTTCTAATAGTCCATGGTATATTTTTGCCAACACCAAAATTCAAAAACATCAGTTATTCTTATCTCCTTATCCACTGTCCAGCCTTTGTATCCATATGAAGCAACTGAAAATACCATAGCTTGGGGCAGGTGCACCTTAGTCCTCAAAGTAACGTCTCTGCTTTTTCACACTTTAAAAATGTCTTTTGCAGCAGATTTGCACAATCCCATATGACATTTGATTTCTTGACTTCTCCTTCCATGGCTGTTGATTGTGAATCCAAGTAAAATGAAATCTTTCACAATTTCAATATTTTCTGTGTTCATCATGATGTCATTTATTGGTCCAGTTGTGAGGGTTTTTGTTTTCTCTATGCTGAGGTGAAATCCATACTGAAGACTTGTCTTTTCTCTTTATCAGTAAGTGCTTTCAGCAATCAAGGTTGTATCATCTTCATATTGCAAATTGTTAATCAATCTTACTCCAATCCTGATGCTGCATTTTTCTTCATATAGTCCAGCTTCTTGGATTGTTTGCTCAGCATACAGATTGAATAAGTATGGTGAAAAGATACAACCTTCCCTTATCCCAAACCATGCTGTCTCCCCTTATTATGTTTGAAGGAAGGACTCTTGGTCTATGTATAGGCTGCATATGAGTATAATTAAGTGTTCTTGAACTCCCACTTTTTGCAATATTATCCATAATTTTTTGTGATTCACACAGTCAAATGCTTTGCATAGTCAATAAAATACAAGCTTATCTTGTATTCTTTGTTTTTAGCCAGGTTCATAGGACATCAGCAGTGATATCTCCTGTTCTATTCTATGTCTTCTCTATCTGGTTTGAATTTCTAGCAGATCCCTGCCAATATACTGCTGTGTTTTGAAATTATTTTCTACAAAATTTTGCTTGTGGGTCCTATTCATGATATCTACCTTGGAACTTAAAAATTTCCACATTTCATTGGATCTTTTTCTTTGGAATGGGCACAAATATGGATCTCTTCCAGTCGGTTGCCCAGAGAGCCGTCTAAGTTTTCTTGGCATAGAGGAGTGAGAATTTCCAGCACTGCATCTTTTTGTTGAAACATCTCAAATGGTATTCAATTCCTGGAGCCTAGTTTTCCATCAGTCATATGCTACCTCCTGAAATGGTTGAACATCGACCAATTCTTTATGGTACAGTGACTGTATATTCCTTCCCTCATCTTTTGATGCTTCCTGCATCACTGAATATTTTGCCCATAGATCCTTCAATATTGCAACTCAAGGCTTGACTTTTTCTTCAGTTCTTTCAGGTTAAGAAATGCTGGGAGTGTTCTTCCCTTTCAGTTTTCTAATTTAAGGTCTTTGCATTTTTCACTATAATATTTACTTTGTCTTCTTGAGCTGCTCTTTGATATCTTCTTCAGCTCTTTTATTTTATCATTTCTCCCAGATGCTTTTGCTATTCTACATTCAAGAGCCAATTTTAAGTGTCTCTATGACATACACTTTGGTCTTTTCTTCTTTCCTGTCTTTTTAATGGCCTGCTTTCTTCATGTATGATGTCCTTGAACAACTCATCTGGTCTTCAGTCATGTGTTCATTGTGTCAAATCTATTCTTGAGATGGTTTCTAAATTCAGGTGGGATATACTCAAGGTCATATTTTGGATCTTGTGGACTTGTTTTAATTTTCTTTTCTTTTCTTTTTTTTTTTTAAATTGTGATTTGGGTGAAAATTTACAGAGCAAATTCATTTTCCATACAGCAGTTCACATACACTTTGTCTCATGACATTGACTACAATTTACCACAATGCAACAGCTCCCCTCCCACTTTCTCTCCATAGTTACCTCTTCCCTGTGTCCATCCTTCCATGCACTCCTGCCCCCTGAGCTGTCTCCCTGTGTATAAACAACCCCTATTTCTCCAATGATTGTTCTCTCTAAGGAGTGTATGTGCCTCAGACACATATTCAACTCATATGCCTGTCTTTTGTTTGACTGGAAGCCACAGGTATGGGTTCAGTTCCAGACCTGAACAGCAGCTAGAGGTCATAGTCTCAGTGGTTCCAACTGGCTCTATCATATGAGCAACCTGCCCCTCTTTTTTTTTCCCAATGATTTTGAGTTTTGTTTCACATTGTTCTCCCTCTCTATCCAAGATCTCCTAAATACATCCCCATCTGAATGGCTGACAGTGGAAGTTGGGCACCATCTAGTTCTTTTGGTCTCATAATAATATAGGCTGTGGGTCACAGCTAGATGGTGGCTTGCAAGCTTTTAAGATCCCAGTCACTACTCACCAAAGTAGGAGGTGGAACAATGTTTTGTATAGTATGTTATCCAATTGAGCTTGATGTCCCAGCAACTATGGTCCCGAGCCCACTGATTCAACTACTCAGTCCTTCTGGGTAGCTGGTTGTGACCACAACCTTGTCCCTTGTCAGTTGTACTATCCATCTGGGAATTCTTACAGATTATACAAACACATTTATAGGACTATTGTCTGCCAATCATATACATGGTCTTGGGTATACTCCCTGCTGCATAGACATACCTAATAGTTCAGCCTGTCCACCGATCATCTATCACCTGTATACCCATATTTGCCTTCACTGACAATGCAGTATTGCATGTGCAAAAGCGTTTATTTTGTTGTCTGTATCTCCCTATGTTGTCTGTACCTCTCTATGTCTCTTTCTCAATCCACCATGTTGATCACTCACATTTGGTACATTGTCCTTCTCTTCACCCAAATCAATACTTATCTCTACCTCTGACAGTGTTCCTCCCCTCTCTTCCCCTCCCACACCTGGTAACCAACAAAGAAAATTTCCTTCCATAGATAAACCTTTCCTTGGCTTTTACAATAATGGACTAATGCAATATTTCTCCTTCTGTGATTGACTTATTTCACTCAGCATAATGTCTTCCAAGTTCATCCACATTATGTGCTGTTTTGCTGATTCTACATGATTCATTAGAGTTGCATAGTATTCCATTGTGTGCATGTACCATAGTTTGGTTTTATCCATTTCCCAGTTGATGAACACCTAGGTTGTTTCCATTTCTTGGCTATTGCAAATAGTGCTGCGATGAAATGGGTGTGCATGTGTCTGTTCCTGCCATTGCTCTCACTTCTTTAGGATATATACCTAGTAATGGAATGGCTGGTTCAAATGGTATTTCTAATTCCAACTTTTTTAAGGAATCGCCATATTGCTTTCCACAGTGGTTGTGCCATTTTATAGTCCCACCAGCACTGTATGAGAGTCCCAATCTCTCCACATCTTCACCTGCATTTGTTATTTTGTGTCTTATTGAACTTTGCTACTAGTACTGGAGCAAGATGGTATCTCATTGTTGTTTTGATTTGCATCTCTCTAATGGCATTTCTTCATATGTTTTGTAAGCATTTCTTCATATGTTTGTTGGCCACCTGAATATCCTACTTGGTGAAGTGCTATTCATGTCTTCTGCCCATTTTTTAATTGGATTATTTGTCTTTTTGTTGTTGAGGTGTTGGAGTTTTCTATAAATTCTTGAGATACATACTTTGTCAGCTGTGTCATTGCCAAATATTTTTTCCCAATCTGTAAGTTCTATTTTGACTCTTTTGGAGACGTCTTTGGAAGCACGTAAAAATTTAATTTTTAAAAGGTTCCAGTCATCTAGTTGGTCTTCTGCTGTCTGTGAATTTTAGGTTATGCTTGATAGTCTATTTATGCCATATATTAGGGCCCCTAAATTTGCTCCTAGTTTTTCCTTGAGGAACTTTATATTTTTAGGTTTCACATTTAAGTCCTTGATCCATGTAGAATTAGTTTTTGTGTATGGTGTGAGGTACAGATCTTGTTTCATTTTTCTGCAAATGGATCTCCAGTTTTGCCAGCACCATTTATTAAACAAACATTTACTTCCCATGGAATGAATTTCAGCCCTTTTGTCAAAGATCAGCAGACCATAGGTCAATGTATCTATTGCTGGGTTCTCAATTCTATTCCATTTGTCTATGTATCTGTCATTAAACCAATACCAGGCAGTTTTGACTACTGTGGCTGTATAGTAGGTTTTGAGATCCAGCACGTTAAGACTTCCTACTTTGTTCTTCTTCTTCAATAGGGCTTTGCTTATCCAAGGTCTCTTTCCTTTCCATATAAAGTTAGTGATTGTTTTTTCCATATCCTTAAAAAATGTTGATGGGATCTGGATTGGGATGGCATTGAATGCATAGATTGCTTTGGGTAGAATTGACATTTTCACAATGTTCAATCTTCATCTCCATGAGCATGTTATGTTCTTCCACTTATGGTGACCTCTTATGGTTTCTTGAAGTACTTTTTTATAGTTTTCTTTGTACAGATTTTTGTGTCCCTAGTAAGATTTATTTCCAAGTATTTTATTTTATTTTTTGGTAGCTATTATAATAGCCAAAGTATGATCTTGAATATATCCCTCCTGAATTTAGAGATCATCTAAAGAATAGATTTGATGCATTGAACACCAATGACCGAAAGCCAG
>NW_006921808.1:2220825-2254383 GCF_000298275.1 Orycteropus afer afer
TTCTACTCCTTTGCCCTTTCAATGTGTTATCTATTTCTGACAATTTAGTATTAATCTTCTAGATTTCTATTTGTAGATTTCAAATAATTTCTATTTATTTTGTCATTTTGTTCTTGTATTTTTTCCCAAAATTCTTCTAGGGATTTGTCTTTCTTTTCCTTGGTCTGTCTCTCAGTCCTTTGAAGACACTTAAATATAATTCTTTTGAATTCTTTATGAGGGACTTCCAATGCTGTTTCTTCCTCAGGGATGTGTTCTGGGTCTGTATCCTGCTCCCTTGTTTCTACCACTCTATCTTGCTTCTTTATGTGAACTGTGATTGTGTGTTGTCTCCAAGACATAATGGTGTTATTGTATTTAGATCTCTGTTAATTGTGAAAAGCAGCCAAGGGTGAGTTGGGCTCTTGTTGGTGGTTGTTGGTCGATTGGTGGAGAAGGAAGTGGTGGCTCTCACTCAGTAAGTGAAGCTTCAGGAGGTGTGGGTTAGTTGTGTCATATGGGGACTGTTGCTGTCTTCCACTCAGTTAGACAAAAGTAACAATTGAATAACCATCTATAAAGTAAAAGCAAATGGACAAGAAACACACAATGTAAGCACACAGGAACAGTAACCAAAGAAAGAAAAAAGGAGAAAAGAAAGGAAAAAAAACAAAACAAACAAACAAAAAAAACACAATATCTGGGGAGAGGCTAATAAGAGAAAAATGTTAGAGAAGGAGAATAATGAGGAAAAAAATGGGAAAAATGCAAAAAGAAAAACAAGGAACAGGGTTAACCATGAGAAAGAAGAAAAAAATTGCAACCAGGAACAGGGAAAGGAAAAAAGGCTGAAAATTAGAACCTGGGAGGGGAGGAATAAAGAATAATAGTAAAAAGGACAAAAGTAATAATATAGTAGTAGTTTTAAAATAGACAAAAGCAAACAAACTAAAAAACAGATAAAAGAAAAAAAAAAAAATCAGTCAGGGAGGGGCATGGCACCCAGGCTCCGGCTGAGCATGCAGACTGGTATGGAATTCCTGCCAGCCCAGAAGGTGGGTGGGAATGAAGCATGGCTGCACCTCCATTCAGCAAGAAGGTGTGAGGTATAAGAGTAACAAGCAGAATGTCACATCTTTCCAATCATCCACATCTAGAATGTCCTTGTAGTTCCCAGCAAGTAGAGCCTTTTCTTAGGACTTGTTTTAATTTTCTTCAGTTTCAACTTGAACTTGCAGATGAGCCCTGGACTTCTTGTGACTGATGATATCGAATTTCCTCATCTCTTTCAACATATGTAGTTAATTTGATTCCTGTGCATTCCATCCAGTGAGATCCACCTGTAGAATCACTATTTATACTTTTGAAGAAAGGTATTTGCAATGAGTAAGTCACTGGTCTGGCAAAATTCTACCATGTGACCTCCAGCATTGTTTTTGTCACCAAGACTATATTTTCCAACTACCAATCCTTCTTCTTTGTTTCCAACTTTCTTGTCCCAGTCACCAGTAATTATCAATGCATCTTGATTGCATATTTGATCAATTGCAGACTACAGAAATTGGTAAAAATCTTCAATATCTCCATCTTTGCCATTGGTTGATGCATAAATTTGAATGATAGTTGTATGAACTGGTCTTTATTGTAGGTATATGGATAGTATCATATCACTGATAGCATTGTACTTCAACATAGATTTTGAAAAAATATTTTTGGGAATACTACATTATATTCACTTCCATATAACATGCCTAACACTGTGCTTTAAGCATAGTAAGCATTGAAAAGAGAGACTCCCATTACTGAATCAAGTGGAATGTCCTTTTTCATATCTCAGTTTAGGTACTTCTTTTCCTAGTAAGTTTCTTGAACAACTCTCTTTTCTGATTTCAGTGAGTACACTGCTGGTGCTTCTAGAATATGCACTTTTACCACCACAATACTTATCTCAATACGCTATAGCTGCCTTTCTACTTGTCTTTCTCATCTCCAATTCTTTGAAGAGACAGTCTAGCTCTATTAGATTCCCAATGTGTGGGTTGTTGTTGTTGTTGTTAGGTGCCATTGAGTCAGTTCTGACTCATAGCAATCCTATGTACAACAGAATGAAACATTGGGGGGCCTGTGCCATCTCATAATACTTGCTATGTTTGCATTGTGTCAATCCATTTCATTGAGGCCCCTTCTTCATTGATCCTCTACTTTACCAAGCATGATATCCTTCTCCAGGGAATGGTCCCTTCTGACAACATGATCAAAGTAGGTAAGATGGTCTGGCCATTCTCATTTCTAAGGAGCATTCTGGCTGCATAGCTTCCAGGATAGATTTGTCTGTTCTTCTGGCAGTCCATGGTATTTTCTGTATTCTTTGCCAACACTACAATTCAAAGGCATCAACTCCTTTTCAGTCCTCCTTATTCATTGTCCAACTTCCAGATTCATGTGAGGTAACTGAAAATACCACAGCTTGGGTCAGACACACTTTAGTCTTCAAAGTGACATTTTTGTTTCTTAACACTTTAAAGAGGTCTTTTGCAACAGATTTTCCTAGTGCACTATGATGTCTGATTTCCTTACTGCTGCTTCCATGGGTGTTGACTGTGGATCCAAGTAAAATGAAATCCCTGACATCTTCAAACTTTTCTCCATTTATCATGATGCTGCTTATTGGTCCAGTTGTGAGGATTTTTGTTTTCTTTATGTTGAGGTGTAATCCATATTGAAGCTGTATGTAGTCTTTTATCTTCATCAGTAAGTGCTTCAAGTCATTGTCTCTTTCAGTAAGCAAGGTTGTGTTATTTGCATATTGCAGGTTGTTAATGATTCTCCAATTCTAATGCTGTGTACTTTATTTGCTTCTCAGATTATTGCTCAGCATCCAGATTGAATAAGTGTGGTGAAAGGAAACAATGCTGATGCACACCGTTCCTGACTTTAAACCATGTAGTATCCCCTTTTTCTCCTCCAATGACAGCTTCTTGGTCTATGTACAGTTTTCTCTTGAGCACAATTGTTTTGGAATTTCCATTCTTCACAATGTTATCCATAATTTGTTATGATCCACACAGTTGAATGCCTTTGCATAGTTAAAATGTAGATAGTCATTCTTTTAGTATTCTTTGCTTTCAGCTAAGGTCCATCTGACATCAGCAATGGTATGACTCTTCCACATCCTTTTATGAATCTGGCTTGAATTTCTGGAATTTCCCTGTGAATACACTGCTGTAACCATTTTAAAATTATCTTCAGCAAGATTTTACTTGTGTGTGATATTAATGATAGTGCTCCATATTTTCAACATTCTATTGGATCACCTTTCTTCAGAATGGGCACAAATATCTGCCTCTTCCAGTCAGTTGGCCAGGTAGCTATCTTCCAAATTTCTTGGCATAAATGAGTATGTGCCTCCAGTGCTGCATCTGTTTGTTAAAACATCTCAAGGGATACACTGTCAATTCCTGGAGCCTTTTTATTTTTCTTTTTTTTCACCAATTCCCTCAATTCAAAACCTTATGAATAGCAGTGAAGCACTCTCTGATGTGTGGGTTGTGTGTGATAAAAGACAGGAGCTCAGTAAATGATTAATAAATGAATAGCTAGAGAAATACATGGAAATTGTTATGGATTAAATTGTGTCTCCCGAAATTATGTGTTGTAAACCCTAACCCTTAAACCTGTGGATGTAATCCCATTTGGAAATAGGGTTTTCTTTGTTGTGATAATAAAGCCATATAAATGGAATAAGCAGATTAGGCACAGAAACAAGGAAGCACAAGTGAGAAAAGATTAATACCACATAGAGATCACTAAGGAATCAAGAAAAAGAAGCTGAAAGAGACAAGGATTTTCCCGCAGGGCAAAAAAAGAAAGGCTTGCCCTGGACCTGATGCCCTGAATTTGAACTTCTAGCCTTCTTAACTGTGAGAAAATAAATTTCAGTTAGTTAAAGCCACTCATTTGTGATATTTCTGTTACAGCAGCACTAAGAAACTAACACAGAATTAAGGAAGAGAGAAGGGTTTAAGATTCCTTTAAACTCTAATACTTTATGATTACAGAGCTTTGAGCTTTTTGATGAAAAGTAGTCCAAGATATTTGAAAAACAATAAAAATATCATGGTAGGGTGATTTTCCTTTGATGGACCTTGCTTGCTTCTTTGGGGAATCTGTCCATCTTTGGGGACATTTCCCTTTTCATTTTCCCCAGGCTCAGGCTGGTCCAGAGCTTGGCAAGATTTCTGGGGTGCCCATATTTGTCACCCAGCCTGGGCAGGTGGGTGGATAGGTGGGAGGGGAACTGTTTTGGGAAAGCATGTTGGGGAGGGTTTATGTGTGTGATGAGTCAGGGCCTCGGGTTTCTGAGCACAATCCCTGCTTCACTCTCTGTGGGGGCAGTTCACCGTCGGGGGAGGAAGCATCACCAACTGTCTTTGGAAAGTTATCTAGTCATATCTTCTAGCACATCTGCTGGGGCTTTATGTAACTGAGGCTTCAGTTGGCAGATGGGCAGAGGAAGGACAGGCCAGAATAGCCACCATTCTTCCCACAGCTCTCACTTTCCAGCTGCTTCTAACTGCCAGGGCCTGTGACTGACCTCTCCCTCATTAACTAGCACAGACATTTTCTTCCTTTTAGAAAGGAGTTTAAGCTATTTCATTGAGCCTCATGGGAATGCTCCACTGCCCTCTGGGGTGCTCTGTTCTGCTCTTGTTAATCCCAGATTAGACAAGGTGGTGATAATGAAGTCAGTGCCTCCACAGTACCCCAGGATACCTGTACCTGGTTGATCTTCAAGCAACCAAGGTTTGGATTTCCACTTCCCTGGTTGCAACTCCCCTCCAGTGATATCTCCATCCTCTTATCTCCTCATTCTCCAGGCACAGAGATATGCATTTTTGGGTTTCCTGTCACTGACACCAGAGCAAATTTGCCTATCACAACATGAATTTGTCAGTGACAGCTCCAGGTAATATCTGAAGTGATAATGTGTGTTTGCACATGCATGTGCAGGCACATGTGTGTATGTGTGTGTGTGAGTGAGTTCACAGTGCAAAAGAGGAGAGAGATGGAGGGAAGAGATTTAGCGTGAGGCAGAAGCAAGAATTCTGGCACCATTGGGAAGAGTTAGCAAGTTCAGAGGCATGTGAAGCCTATTCAAGGTCACTGAAGGCATTCTGGGGAGCTCAGGGTTATCTTAAGGTACTTGCTAGGAAAAAAAAAAAGTGTTCTGACTTGTATCTCAAGTCCAAGGAGATGAGGATTTAACCTTGGAAAACACTAAGACAAGGGGATGGATTATTTGTGTTGGGGGAGTACTAAGGAAAAGTGTCATTGCAGCATCATGGTTGCCTGTGCAAAGTAAGAAGGAGTGAATGAGTTGGAGGAGTTAAAATGGATCCAAGGATGACTTTCCTGACATTAAGGATGGTTGCCTGGCCCAAGGGCCTGGGTATGAGGAAAGTACACCTTGCCAGAAGGTCATACAACCAAACCTTCAGTCCATGAGCATATGCTCAAGAGTGGGCTGAGAAAGAGGAGCACAGTGGGGGAGGAATAGCCGTGGTTTCTGGGGGCTCCTGGGCCAACAATCCAGCTCTGCATCTTCCTCAACACCAGGAAGGTCCATGGATGTCAGAGGAACCCTGGTGTCAGGCAAAGAAGCCGGAGGAAGAATGTCAAAGAGCCCCTGAGATTGAGTGGGACTAGTTGGGAAAGAGAGTAGGGGGTGAACAGAGATGGGGGCTGTGAGAAGGTGGGGCTCTCAGGCTTGTTTTATAGTGAGCCCCCAGATTTCCAGCTATACTAATCCTGTTGTGGCGTGGGTGCTGTCAGGTGGATAGAGGACTGGACGGTGTGAGTGGTGATGAGAGAAAGAGAAGACATGGGCCTCCTCTCAGCTTTGGTACCTAGACACAGGGGGTACACAATAGGATTGTTTGGAGTCTATTGGAAGGAAGAATCCATGCTGAGTAGATATTGGCCTTATCCCTGAATCTGGAAAGAAAGGGAGAACGGGAGAGAGGGAAGGAGGAAGAAAGAGAGGAAAGAGGGAGGGCTAGGAAGAGAGGGAAGGAGAGAAGTTCCCTAGCATACCACTAGATGCCAGCAGGGGCAGCCAGGTTGGCTAGGAGGCTGTAATGAGATTTTTATTCAGAGAGTGCCTTTTTTCTCTGAGCTTGTGGCAAGGCTGGCCAAATCTACTCTTATTGAGTAAGAGTCCCCGGAATCTCTTACTATATGAAGGTCTCCTGCTCTATCCTCACAGTGTGGGGGCATCCTGCTTCATTTAAGTGATTTAGGACTTGGAGGAAAGGTTGGAGTGAACCACACTCACTCGGCCCTCACTCAGTCTACTCTGGCTAAGTCTGTTCAATTACATACTTCATATGATCAATTATTTGGGGCCAAGTCTTCCTTCTCAGGATGCAGCTGCTTCTGCCCACTTCCTGGGCCACAGAAATGAGAGATCTTCCTATGACATCTTGGCTTCACTGCTGTGTAACCTTACCACTCTGGTTTAGGAATATAGGAAGCAAGAGAGTAGAGAGGCTGCACTTGCAGATGTCAGAGCCACATTGCCTGGGGGAAAGCCAGACCACAATACCTGTTGGCTGTGTGACCCCAAGTAAGTCGCATACTGTCTCTGAGCCTGTTTCTATTTCTTTAAGAGGAGGTTAGTAATTGGACTTACCTTTAGAGAGTGTTGTGAGACTTGAATGAGATGCTGCATGGATGTCATCATTGTTCTGTGGCTTACCATGTAGTAAGCTCTTAATACATGTTCAGTTTTGTTTTAATTCATAACTGGCCTTCCACATCTAATTTTGTTGCCACAAAAACAGATTGTTCATCCCAGAAATGTTGGCTCTCTTCCTCCTGTACCAAGAACAGCCCATGTTCATCCTTCTTCATGTAGGTAAATGTCCTCCCACCTCTTGCACGGCTGCTCATGCTCCCCCTTTTCAAGGCCTGGCTAAAGTGCTACTTCCCTTTCAAAGCCTTCCCTGATCATTCCAACACACACAAAAGTCTTCCTCCTCTGACAAGTCAGTGCTTTGAAGTGTAACATGAAAGTCACAGAATAATAGGAGATGCTAGAGGAGGGAGAGGAGTCAGGCTGAGACAACCTCAGAATCCAGGTAATGGGAGGGTAGAGAGGTTTCAAACAGCTAAGGAAGAAAAACTTGTCTGTCAGTTTGTCATACTATGGTGGCTTGCATGTTGCTGTAAGGCTTGAGACTGTACCACCAGTGTCTCAAATGCCAGCAGGATTGCATATGGTGCACAGGTTTCAACACAGCTTAAAGACTAAGACAGACTAGGAAGAAGGAAGAGGCCATCCATTTCTCAAAATATTGGCCAGGAAAAACCTTATGAATAGCAGAGAAACACTGTTTGATACATTACTGGGCAACTTTACGAATAGCCCAGAAATATTGTCTGATACAGTGCAGGAAGACCCAACCCCTTAGGTTGGAAGGCACTCAAATTACGAGTGGGAAAGAGCTACATCATCAAAGTAGAACCAACCTTAATGATATGAATAAAGTAAAGCTTTCAGGACCTCCATTTGCTGATGTGGCGTGACTCAATTCAAGGAGAAACAGTTGCAAACATACATTAATAATCAGAACATGGAATGTATGAAGTATGAATCTAGGAAAATTGGGAGTTGTAAAAAATGAAATGGAGGGCATAAAGATTGATATCCTAGGCATTAGTGAGCTAAAATGGACCAGTTTTGGTCATTCTGAATCAGATGACCATATGATCTACTATGCCGGGAATGACAGTTTGAAGAGGAATGGCATGGCATTCATCATCACACAGGATGTTTCAAGAAGTACAATGCTGTCAGTGACAGGATAATATCCATATGCCTACAAGGAAGATCAGTTAATACAACTGTTATTCAAATTTACATACCAACCACCAAAGCCAGAGATGAGGAAATTGAAGACTTTTATCAAGTTCTGCAGTCTGAAATTGACTGAACATGCAATCAAGATGTGTTAATTATCACTGGTGACTGGAATGCAAAAGTGGAAAACAAAGAAGAATCATCAGTAGTTGGAAAATTTGACCTTGGTGACAGAAATAACGCTGGAGACCGGATGATAGAATTTTGCAAGACCAACGACTTATTCATTGAAAATACCTTTTTCAACAACACAAATGGCAGCTATACACATGGACATCCCCACATGGAGTACACAGGAATCAGACTGATCACATCTGTGGCAAGAGGCAATGGAAAAGCTCAATATCTTCAGCCAAAACAAGGCATGAAACTGATTGTGGAACAGACCATCAACTGCTCATATGCAAATTCAACTTGAAGTTGAAGACAATTAAAACAAGTCCATGAGAGCAACAATATGATCTTGAATATATCCCACCTGAGTTTAGAGACTATCTAAAGAACAGATTTGATGCATTGAACACCAATGACCAAAAACCAGAAGAATTAGGGATGAAATCAAGGCCATCATCCATGAATAAAGCAAGAGGTCATTAAAAAGGCGAAAAGGAAGGAAAAAACAAAACGGATGTCAGAAAAGACTCTGAAAATTGCCCTTGAATGGAGAGTAGCTAAAGCAAATGGAAGAAATGACAAGATAAAAGAGCTGAACAGAAGATTTCAAAGAGCATCTTGAGCAGGCAAAGCAAATTACTATAATGAAATGTGCAAAGACCTGGAGTTAGAAAACCAAAAGGGAAGAACACACTCAGCATTTCTTAAGCTGAAAGAACTGAGGAAAAATTTAAGCCTCAAGTTGCAACATTGAAAGATTCAATGGGCAAAATATTGAATGATGCAGGAAACATCAAGAGAAGATGGCAGGAATGCACAGAGTCACTGTACCAAAAACGAACTGGTCAATCTTCATCCATTTCAGGAGGTACCATGTGATCAAGAACCAATGGTACTGAATGAAGAAGTTGAAGCTGCACTGAAGGAATTGGCAAAGAAAAAGGCACCAGTAATTGACAGAATACCCATTTGTTGAAAAACAAACGGATGCCCCACTGGAGGTATTCACTTGGTTATGCCAAGAGATTTGGAAGACCTGGCCAACTGACTGGAAGAGATCCATATTTGTACCCATTCCAAAGAAAGGTGATCCCATAGAACGTGGAAATTATCAAACAATATCATTACTATCTCATGCAAGTAAAATCTTACTGAAGATAATTAAAAAAATGGTTGCAGCAATATATTGACAGAAAACATCCAAAAATGCAAGCTGGATTCAGAAGATGACATGGAATGAGGGATATCATTGCTGATGTCAGACAGATCTTGGCTCAAAGCAAAGAATACCAGTAAGATGTTTACTTATGTTTTATTGACTATGTAAAGGCATTTGATTGTGTGGATCATAACAAATTATGGGTAACATTGAGAAATGGGAATTCCAGAACACTTAATTGTACTCATGAGGCACCTGTACATAGACTAGGAGGCTGTCATTCCAACAGAACAAGGGGACACTGCATGGTTTAAAATCAAGAAGGGAGTGGGTCTGGGTTGTATCCTTTCACCATACTTGTTCAACTTGTATGCTGAGCAAATAATCTGAGAAGCTGGACTATGTGAAGAAGAACATGGCCTCAGGATTGGAGGAAGAATCATTAACAACCTGCGATACACTGACAACACAACTTTGCTTGCTGAAAGTGAGGATGACTTAAAGCACTGATGAAGATTGAAGAATACAGTCTGCAGTATGGATTACATCTCAATGAAAGAAAACAAAAATCCTCACAACTGGACCAGTAAGCAGCATCACAATAAATGGAGAAAAGATTGAAGTTGTCAAAGACTTCACATTGCTTGGTTCTATAATCAATGGCAATGGAAGCAGCAGTCTGGACATCAGATGACGTATAGCACTGGGAAAATCTGCTGCAAAATACCTCTTTCAAGTACCGAAGAGCAAAGATATCTCCTTGAGGACTAAGGTGTGCCTGATGCAAGCCATGGTATTTTCAGTCACCTCATATGTATGTCAACGCTGAACAATGAATAAGAAAGACCAAAGAAGAGTTGATGCTTTTGAGTTGTGGTGCTGGCGAAGAATGCTGAGAGTACCATGGACTAACAAATCTGTCCTGGAAGAAGTGCAGCCAGAATGCTCCTTGGAGGCAAGAATGGCCAGACTTCATCTCACCTACTTTGGCCATGTTGTCAGAAGGTACCATTCCCTGGAGAAGGATGTCATGCTTGGTAAGGTCAATGAGGGAGGGGAAGGCCCTCAACGAGATGGACTGACTGACACACTGGCTGTGGCGATGGGCTCAAATATAGCAAGGATCATGGAGCTGGCACGGGACCAGGCAGTATTTTGTTCTGCTGTGCATAGGGTCGCTATGAGTCAGAAACAACTTGATGGCACCTAACAACAACAATTTTAACAAAAAACTTGACATTTCAACAATCTGCACATGTACAGTTCAGTAACTTTAATTATGTTCCTCTTGTTATTCAACCACTACCCTTACCAGTTTCCAAACTATACCATCACTCTTAACAGAAACTCGGTGTCTCCTTGAAAATGATGTCCTCTTTCTCCCTCTTGCTTGCCCTTGGAAACCACTAATAAACTTTGGTTTCTATACATTTGTCTAGGTATCTCATATGACAGGAATCACACAATATTTATCCTTTTGTGATTGACTTATTTCACTCAATGTAATGTTTTCAAGGTACATTCATGTTGTAGCATGCATCAGGACTTCATTTCTCTTTATGGATTCTGTTGTCTTCTTACTGTTTTCTGCCTGTTTGTCTTGCCTTCCTGATTAGATCTGTAATACCTGCCCATAAGTGCTTCCATCCCTTAGAAGATGCAGGCCTGGCATTGGTATCAAGAATCTAGAATGACCATTTTTTCTTTGGGCTTGAGTGCTAAGGGAATTAAAGGGAGGTTTTCCTTCTCTCCATGCCTCACTATCTCCTCCCATTCAATGATGGGTGATTAGGGGTAAAGGGAGAGAATGACTTGGTGGGATCCTCTTCCCCTCTGCAGAGTGGAAGGGACTTTTCCTCCTTTGCATTGATAAATAAGTCACCTGCCCCACCTGCTATGGGATGAATTAGGGGTTGGAGGGGAGCTTCCCCCCACCTGCTGTGGGATGAGTGAAGTGACAGAGGGTGGCCTGTTTCCCTAGGCTCTGCCTTTGTTCTTGCTGATACAGTGCCCACTGGTTACTGATGCTGCCCTACAGTGTTTGTGGACAGATACATTAGACAAAGATATCTCCCAGGCTGGCATTTGTTCTTGTCCATTGAGGGGCACTTGCCTCTTGCCCTACCTTTGTCCCTTCCTCCATCACAACTTTGTCCAGCCCTGAGCTGGACCTTGGCAAAGGGGAGGCTATTTTTAGGCTCAGACAGAAGCAGCAGCTGCACAGCCATCTCTGAGCTCATCTCTCCAACAAGAGTTTCCCACTAATGTGTGGACTTGTACCTTGAAAAATGTTGGGATTGGGCACTGGAGAGGCACAGCTAATAGTCCACACCAGAGTTCAAGGAAAAGAATTCAATTAGGAGGTGCACCAATGAGAGTCAGATGGGGTCTTAGTGACTCCAGAAATGTCCTCTCTGTTCACTGCTTCCAAATAGGGGTTCTTATACTAAATGAAAAAGAGATCCAGCACATTTGCAGGATTAGTTAACAATTTTCCAAAAGTTAGATAGTGCAATGAGTAATTAAGAAAGGAATGTTTCCTGTGAGTCCCATGCAATCAGAGAATCCATAAGAGGCTCCACTGCTATTTGTCAAAGCCCAGGTGGCCAGTCCAAGTTCAGCCCAGAAGGCTTTATTGACATACATGGCTCTTAGATAACAGGATACAGCAGGAACTGATAAGTGTAACTTAGCGAATGAAAACGAATGAACGCCCTGCCTTTGAGTTGGATCCGACTCATAGCAACCCCTCCTTGTGTTTCCGAAGCAATATCACTATGGAAGTAGATTGCCCACCCTTCCTTCTGAGGAAGTGGCTAGTGGGTTTGAACTACCAGACTTCTGGTTAGCAGTCAAATGCCTTAGGCACTACACCACCAGAGCTCCCAACTTAGATAGAGAATAAGTTAATTGTAACACAGGCTTTAAAGAAATGGCATCTTAACTAAACTATGGAATTTTATTCTAAGAATATGGAGTTAGACCTAACAAAGCAAATATTTATTTATTTACTATTATTTTTTATTGTGCTTTGGGTGCAAATTTACAAAGCAAGTTTGTTTTATACTCATCAGTTCATGCACATTTGATTTCATGCCCTGATTACCATCCGAACCATAAAAAACTCTCCTCCCTTCTCATCCCTGTGATTACCCACACCCTGTGCCTTTTTTAACTATGCATTCCTATCTGTTGAACTTTCCCTCTGTGTGAATGTTGCCCCTCTGGTGTCTCATGGCTGACTGCTCTAAGAGGTGCATCTCCCTAGAGTAGGTGAGTGTGTTGCTGTGGTGTAGATGTTATGCATGTATGTCTTTCTACTGTTGAGCTGAAAGCCAACCCATGGGAGTGAGTCCATTTCTAGGTCCAAAAGGCAACTGCAGGGCCATAGTCTTGAGGTTCCACCAGACTCTATCTGACCAGTAATTCTGGTCATTTTCATGGTTTTCAATTTTGTTCCACATTTTCCCTCCCACTCTATCTAGGATCTCCACTTTTAATTCCTTTCTGAGTGGTTGGCGTCGGTAGCTGGGCATCATCTAGTTCTTCTGGTCTTGGTGTCATGAAGGCCGAGGTCCTCATGGTCCATCTTATCCTTGGACTAATTGTTTCCAGATGCCTTTGATTTTCTTCACTCTTCTTTGATTCAGATGAGAGGGGACCAATAGTTTCAGTTTAGATGCCCACTTGAAAGCTTTTAAGACTCCAGTTGCTACTCACCAAAGTAGGTTGTAGAACAAGATTTTTATGTACTATGTTGTGACAATTGAGCATGATGTCCCCTGAGACTATGGTACTGAGTCCGAAGGCCTGGTGGTTCTCTTTTTCAAGGTGTTTCACTGTCTCTGAGAAGTTAGTCTAACTCTGCTTCTGTTGCTTTGGTAATGTATGTGGCTAATTTTGTAGCACAAGTACATATGTAGGATTATCTTCAGCCAAATCTATCTTTTGTCTAGGGTATATTTCTGTTCACTTATCCCCACCTGATCTCCTCACTTGTCTATACAGTTATCCATAGCCTGTGTTTGGTGTTAGTGGTAATTCAGTATTGTGCATGCACTAGTACTTGCCTCTGTTGTCTATATCTTATGTGTACTTTTCAGTGTCCTTCCTTTCCCCAATGTCATCATGCTGGTCACAAATTCTTTCCATCAAAACAAAAATCTTTATCCTCATAGACTGAGGCTGAGTGAGGTGGGGAGGGACATAACCCCAGCTCCTTAACCCCCAGTGGCTTTAACTGCTGAGTTATGAGTATTGTGAAATGGCACAGGAAGGGAAGGATCAGCCAGAATCCGAATGGTCTTGAGCCCAGGTCCACCTGGTCATTGTCAGATTTAGAATTCTTCTCTTTTATACTTGAGGACTTGGAGCCTGAGGTCCAGCATCTGAGGGAATGAATTAGCAGTCCTGATACTCTGCTTGGCATGCATATCACCAAGGCAAGCTAATTACACTTCCACCTGCTTTCCAGGTGTCCAGAAAAAGGCTCCAGAAGCAGCCTTCCCAAAGGTTTTTGGGCAGTTGTGGCAAGTGCACCATGTGCCTGGTCAAGATTAGAGGCTTGTTAGACTGTCTTGATATACCCATGGCCCTGAATTCAACACTAAATTACAAAATAATTCTTTTAATTCTTGCCCCAGGGCTCCCTAATTATTGTGATTTTTGTGATTGCTAGAGAACAAATGGGAGTGGGAATGCGTAGTATTGCACAGATTAATAAATTAATCAAATTTTATTTGCACCTATTATACCTCAGACACTAACTGAGGCTCTGAGGACAGTTACGTGAACAAATAGAAAAGTGACCCTACCCTTGAGGAACTTAAATTTTAAGCTTACAAGCTCATTTATACTGTAAAAACATAATCACAAATACAGGAAACAATAATCCAATCCTTTCATGTCTCTTAATGCTGATAAGGTGCCTAGCAACTGATTGCTAAGATCTGATTTCTTCAGGGTCTCTATTCTTGATGCTTTTAGACAACAATTCTTAACCTTTTTAATGTCATGCATCTCTTTGTAAACTGATTAGGTCTATGATCCCCTCTCTGGAAAAACATCCAGAGCACAGACACTTAACCACTGCCTATAATTCAGGAAGCTGTGAGCTCCAGGAAGCCCAGTCATGGACTCGTCTTATCACCCCATTTTAAGAATGGCAAATCAGTCCCACTCATAGCAACCTCTCCTTGAGTTTCCGAGGCAGTATCACTACGGAAGTATATTGCCCAACCTTCCTTCTGAGGAGTGGCTGCTGGGTTTGAACCACCAGCCTTCTGGTTAACAATGAAATGCCTTATGCACTAAGCCACCAGAGCTCCTAAAGTGCTTGGTTGCTGCTCTGATGGATGTAATACTGGGTTTTAAAACAAGAGATATGTACCTGCATTTCAATCAGACAGTGCTCTACCAATGTGTATTAGGGGAAGCTGGCCAATATCCTTCTGAAAAATTCTTCCTCAGTTCTACCAAACTAGAAAATTCCACTTAAATGTCCTCAAACCAAAAAAACTACACTCATTGCTGTCGAGTTGATTCCAACTCATAGAGACCCCTTCTTGGGTTTCTGAGGCAGTATCTCTATGAAAGTAGATTGCTCAGTCTTCCTTCCGAGGACTGGCTGGTGGGTTTGAACCACCAGCCCTCTGGTTAGCAGTCAAATGCCTTAGGCACTATGGTGGTTATGTTTTTGTGTCAACTTGGCTGGGCCTGGTTGAGTGGCTGGGCAGCTGGTGGTAGTTAATCCCCATGAGGAGACTGGCAATCAGCTCCACGGTGGGATCCACCACAAGCAGCTGGGTAGCTGCCTTTGGGTATGTGGTCTGCTTCCTGTATATAAGGAGAAGCCTTTGGGTATGGTCTCTAGCTTATGGCATGCTTAGACCCTGCATGTAGCCATATTGTTGCTCAGCAGTCTGCTATGCTATGCTGACCTTGGGACTTTCATTGGACTTAAGTTAATGGCCTGCCGTGTGAATTGGTAACATCAGGACTGTGCCTTTTTACTCATCAACCTTGGGGTTACTCAGCCTCAGCAGCCAGCAGCTGTCTGAGTGAAGAAATGCCTCTAGCTCCAGTGGGCTGGGAGCAGGAGGCAGAGCTGGACCCCAAGGTTGAGGGACCCCTGGAGCCTGGCACTTTGAACTTGGACTTAAAGCTTCCAAATTCTAAGAATAGACTCCTGTTTGTTAAGGCCATCCCATTTGTGGTATATTTCTTGTCAGAGCAGCACTAGGTAACCAGAACAGGGAGTATGCCACCAGATTTTTTAATCTTAGTATAGCTGTTAATTAGCTCTGGGGTCTCAGCATTCTACTTTTCCAAATGAGTGGGGCTGGAATGCTATATCCTTTGAGTTTTGTTCAGCTCTGACATGCCATAAATCTCATTCTTGCCATACAGGTGTGTCCTCTACTGAGTGGTGGTGGTAGTGGTGAGGGTGGGAGGAATCTGACCTCCAGAAGCTCAACTGTCAGAAGGGGTTGTGACCTGAGCCCTTAATGGAAAAGTCTCAGCTGCTGGTCTGTGCTCTGAGCCCCTATGCCCTGTTGCTGGTTAGCTGGCTACAGTGGTGCTCCTGCCTACTTCTAGACCTATAGCCTGTCTTCCTTCTGGATCTTTCCCTCTGGTCAGTTGGTGGATGGGGGATGCAGTGCTGCTTTTCAGATTTGATGGAAGCTGAGGCTGCCTTCACATGACAGAGGTTACAGTCTTATGAATCATGATGTACAGGGCAGAGTCCAAAACTTGTGATGAAGAGGAAGTGGACTTTTCAGTGTGGTTGTGGATGGGCCAGAGTATGGTCCTGCAAGGGCTAAGTTTTCCTTGCAACTCATCCTATGTATCTGGGAACAGGCACTCAGGTAAGACAGAGCCACTCTGTATGGAGGACCTTCCCTTTCTACTGCCCACTTCCTCTGTGGTAGGCTGCAGTTCTGTGTTCTTGCTGGGACACAGGGGGGTGGGAGTGGGACATTGTTGCACATGTCTGCATGTCAGCCCCCAGCCTTGGCATGGCTTTAACACAAATTTGTGGTGGGTTAGGGCTTGATTCCAGGATTGGGTTTCAGGCACCAATGTGGTGGTGGGGCTACATGTGTGGGGTTGGGTACTTCATTTTGCACATGCTGAGACCTGCAACTCCAATTTCTGCTTTGGAATCCATGCCACCAATTCCTTCCTCTTTCCCAGGCCCTCCTCAGCACCCCCAGGCCAGAATCTCAAGTTATTAGCCATAATTGATCTGCTCAGGACTGAGGTTTCCCCTGGGTCCTCTGCAGAGTGAGGAGGGCAGTGAAAGGAGGAGATGCTGCAAGGTAGCCAGGCTCTGCAGGAAGCTGCAGGGCTTCAGGAAGTTAATCTTTCTGTCCTAGGTAGAAAAAGCCACTAGGAATTCTTTAAGAAGATGGTAGGGAACACTTGACTCAGGGTCTGGGGTGGGGCACTTCAGGAGATCTCAGGAAGTACCTGTCTGCAGTTATACTATACTCTTGCTATTTTAATCCTCACACACAGGCTCACACACACAGTCCTTAAGCTCTTCTAGATATATTCTTTCTTACAGTCACCTGGAAAAATGCTTCAGACTCTGTCCATATCCCTAGATAGCACATCCTCCCTCCACCCTCCACAACCGCTGTACACACTCAGACCCACAGACTTCTCTGTCCGACACACACAAGCCGGCCATCCATCCATTCCCTAGCACAAATTGTCTGCTTGCTCTTTTTCTCATTCCTTCTTCAAGCAACTATCCCTTGGTTAGAAAATTCTCCCCTAGTCTCTTTACTGTGTCTCTTCCTTTGAAGTTAGTATTTGAGACCCTGCAATTTAGGTGGAGGATTAGGAGTCTGGGAACCTGGGATATCATCTTAGTCATGTTAAGAATAAACTATTTTGCTCATTTATTTTTGTATATCCTCAAATGCCTTGCATATTATAGGTCTCAAAAGATAGGTACTCAAATGCTGCCTCAGTTTCTTTATCCTTAAAATGGATTAAAATAATATTGTTGTTGTTATTTGCTGTCGAGTCGGACCCGACTCATAGCGACCCCTCCTTGGGTTTCTGAGGCAGTATCACTAAGAAAGTAAATTGCCCCATCTTCCTTCCGTGGAGTGGCTGGTGGGTTTGAACCACCAGCCTTCTGGTTAGCAGTCAAGTGCCTCACATAAAATATGGTACATACATACAATGAATTATTACTCTTCTATAAATAAAATCTTGATACATGCTATCACATGGAGAAACTTTGAAAACTTTATGTTGAGTGAAATAAGTCAGTGACAAAATGACAAATATGGTATTATTCCACTTATATGAATTATCTAGAATAGGCAAATGTATAGAAAAAAAAGGTTAGTAGTGGTTACCGGGGTGGGGTGTGGGAGTTTCTGTGTGGTACATATCATTAATTTGATCAGTTGCTAACCAGAAGGTAGAAGGCTTGAGTCCACCCAGAAGCTCCTGGAAAGAAAGGATTGGCCATTTACTTTTGAAAAAATCAGCCATCCAAAGCCCTATGGAACACAATTCTACTCTGATACACATGGGATTGTCATGGAATTTGAATTGACTCGATGGCAATTGGTTTGTTTTTATCAGGAGTGGAGATAGGCGAGAAAAGGGACTTACTGCTTAGGGGGCACTAAGCTTAATGTTAATGGTGATGGAAAAATTTGGAAATGAATAGCAGCGATGGTTGCACAATATGATGAAAGTTTGCACATATACAGATACTGTTATTGCTGTTAGTTGCTATAGAATCAATTCCAACTCATGGTGACCCCTTGTGTGTACATACATTTACCACAACAAGAAAAATACTATCTGCTTTATCTCCATAATGACAATGTAGTGGGAATCAAATAAGATATATAAGGACACTTAGGACCATTAATACACATTTTAGTGTAAACTATTAGGGCAATTTGTTTCATGTGTGAAGCTCAAGAAAAGGCAAGGTGAAGGGCAGCATTTCCTTGGTCAGAACTGGTTCCAG
The DNA here is from genome assembly GCF_000298275.1 of Orycteropus afer afer. Lineage (NCBI taxonomy): Eukaryota > Metazoa > Chordata > Mammalia > Tubulidentata > Orycteropodidae > Orycteropus > Orycteropus afer. The sequence goes on from NW_006921808.1 coordinate 2,239,006, forward strand.
TGTTGATGCTGCCAAGTGGTGCCTTGGGTCTAGGGCTCCATGAATTAAAGTGGAAATTTGACTCTCAGGCCCTACTTTTCTCCTGGTCTCAGGTCTAACACAAATTTTATTTATTCCCAGACACATCATGCTGCAGAACCAACTGCTCAGTAAGTTAAGAGGGCCTGGCCCTGAGTAGAGCACCTGCCCTCAGCCATGGGAACATACGTGCTGGCTCCCAGGCTTCTGCAGGCTTGTGGTTGTGAAAGCTCCCCTCTGATCCTGGGCTCTAGGGCACTGCCAAGCAGCTGAACCCAGCAGAAGAGGACCTGTGGTATGAGGTGTTCCACAGATCAGGCAGAGATGGCTCTTGCACCTGCACCGCCCCTAGGCAGTATGTGGACTGCCCTAGGCAGCCCCTGATCATACCTTGATAGATGACATGGGCCTGAGAAAGAGGGTTTTTGCCTGGCCCGACACCTCAATACCCAGGCCATGTGGACGGTGCAGGCCAGGGTCACCCTGGAGGGAAGGCAGGAAGCTAGGGCTAATGCCAGCTTTGGAAAGAGGCCAGCAGCTGGCATAGAGTTGATATATGCTCAGAAGGAGCATGTGAGTCCATTCTGCAAGGGAGCTGGCTGGATTTGCGCTTACAATGGTCTCCAGATTCAGCTCAGAGCTCTATTTCTCTAGCTCAGCATTAACAGACTCAGGCCAGTGCTGTCTACCTCCGCCACTCTTTTCTGGCGCAAGTACTTCAAAAAGAAATCCCAGAGGGTCATCAGGTACCTTGCTGAGTACATGGGCATTTCTGGACATGCTCTGAGTGTGGGGAAAGCCTGAGGCTTGAGTACTGGGAAACTAGGCTTCTGCGAAGCGAGTCAGAGACCTTGGAACTCAAAACTCCCCTGAGTGAACACGGATGTCGTGGAAAAAATCCTCTCCCCGTTCTCCATACGGGTGACTCTACGTAGCCTGTCCCACTTCCAGGAGCCACTGCCCAGCGATTTGCAGCGGACCCGCGTTAAGACTCCGGAAGAAGGCCAGCCCCGGTCTGAGACGGCCTAGGGGCGGAGCTTCCGAACCCCGCCCCTCCCCGCCAGAGCTCTGAAGATGATGTCACTCAGACTGCGGACCCCTAGCAGATCTTGGGGGTTGGAGCGGCCTCACGGCTTTGAGGATTCCTCTTTTGTGCCCAGCTCAGCTGAAGGGCCTCTGCTCTGAGTTCGTGGAGGCGTTCCCCGTCTATTCCAGCTCCAATCTGGACAACGGCCACAGAGCTCAACTCCACCTCTCCAAACCTCCCGCCTGGGCATCTTTCCCCGCCTGCGCGGGCCGCGGCTCCATTGTCTAGCTCTGTGGAGAACGATTAGGTCACTCTTCGGACTAGGCTGCAATCAGCCCCGTAGCGTCTCCTCCCCATCCAAAACCCTGCTGGGTCTTTGTCGCCTGCTTGCAGAAGCATATGTTTGGCTGGTGGCTTCGAGTCTGCTGTTTATCCGTTCTTCCTACTTAACTTACGCTTTCTACTCGTCCATCTGGCTCCGTGTACCTCTCAGTCGTGCCTCCGACGCCTAGGCTGCATTCCCCACCTCTTTCCTCTCCCCAGGGCTTGGCTCTACTTTGCAGCTACTGATGTATTCCTTCGCTTAGGGGTAGAGCTAGTGCAGGGCCCCTCTAGCGATGGTACTGCCCAAGCACAAGCGGGAACCTGATTTCGGGGTTTTATTGCGGGGCTTTGGGAAGGCCAGCCGTTTGGGGAGCTGTGGGGTCTCAGGTGGGTGGTGGAGAGCGGCATGGGTATGACTTTTGGATTGAGGAAAAGGTTTAGGTCCTGGTGGAAACCTCTTTCCTCTCCCCAGGCCCCTTTGAGCTTCCTTCCTACTAGAGGGAATTCTTGGGGATCTCCCAAGTCAGAGCCTTGGGGTTGTTGCCCTCAGCAGCCCTGGACAGCAATATGAATTGTGAGTAGCAGCGAGAGAACGAAGACTCAGCGTCCCCAAGATTCTTTTGGCACAGGACTCCAGGACACGCTCAGCTCCTTCCTGCTGAGAAGATCCGAGAAGCCAGGGGGCTAGGTGGCAATAGTGCTGGAAACTGCAGGACGTTGCAGGGGCACCGCGGGAAGAAGAGATTTTGGGCATAGTGGCCTTCTCCCAGAGTAGGCGACTAGCCTGCGCGGCCCTCCCCTCATCTGTTAAGAAACCAAGCCCCTTCATTACGCTGTGGAATCCACGTAGCCTGATTCATCCTCCTATTCCCATACTCCCCCCATCCCCCGCAGCTTGCACACCTGTGTATATATACACTGCCATCCAGGGGAAGCACACTAAGCATGGCGCACGCTCACCCTCCAGCGCAGACTGGAGATGTGGCCGCATTCTGGGCTCAGAGGACTGGGGCTGGGTGGTTTGCCCAGCCTTGAGGTGGGTGGAGGCGAATACAGAGAGCCCCCAGGGGGGAGCCGTCATTCCCTACTTCTCTGGAGTGGGTGGGAGCTCTGGTAGGGTTGTGCCTAAAGCACTTGACTGCTAACCAGAAGGCTAGTGGTTCAAACACACCAGCCACTTCTTGGAAGGAAGATTGGGCAATCTACTTCCCTAGTGATTTCACCTGGTAAACCCAAGGAGGGGTCGCTATGAGTCGGGTCCACTTGACAGCACATTAACAGCAGCAACCACTGGACTGGGTTGCTGAGAGGGCTGCGGAACCTGGGATCAGCATTGACGCAAGGCTTCCTGCCGCCAGGAGCTGCTACCAGGAGGCATCTGCTTCCCATGGAAACCCAAACCTAAGACGGGCCGCCAGGGTCTCCTGCATGCCCCTCCACTATGTTGCTTACTCTGTTTCTAGCTCCTTCTACCTTCCAACCTGCTATCTCCTCTCAGCCACTCTCATCCTTTTTTTTTTCTCTCCCAGAATCCTCTCTCTGCCCCTTCACCTCTGATGCTTTCTCCTTGTCTCATTTAAGACAAACCTTCAGGGTCTTCCTCCTTTGCCTTTCTTCATTGTTCTTCCTTCTACTTCTCTGCTGTTTTTCCCACATTCATTCTCTTTCTTCCATTCTCTTTCTTTCACACATATTTAGTGACTCCTTGAAAAGCCCTCTAGATTATTCTAATGCTAAAACCTTCACTAAAATTTCTCAGTCTCAATCTCTTGGATCATTTTTCAGACTATCAAACAAAACCCACCACCATCCAATCAATTTGGATTCATAGCAACCCTATAGTCTGGATAGTCTTAATTGTCTAGAAAATGGTGGCAAACTCATTACCTCTCTGCCCCAGAACAGTTTACTCACTGCATTGTCTCCTTACCCTAGTTGGAACAAGGCAGCAGCAAGGTATGTGCAAGCTGCACAGTCAAGATCCAGTTATACAGCTAGAGCCCTGCAAAGGAACTGTGGCCTCCAGAGCAAAGTCTCCACTTTGAAAAGCTTGAGGAATTCAGTCCTGGGAGTAAACTTGGATTCCAAAGTCCTTTGATCTTGGATGCTTTTCAGTCCTTGTTGGTCTGCTCAATGATTTCCTTAAAGCTCATGTGGGTGGTTCAAAAGTACAAACAGTGGGGAGCTCAGCCTAAAAGCCATGGCTCCAGTAAGGTAGAGAGCTGGAATCAGGGGTCTCTGCTTCCCAGTGTTCAACCCTTGGCTGTGACAGGTGAATGAACAGAAAGATTCTGGGAAAATACTAAAAGTAGCAGTTAAAGGATGAGGGGGGTGAGGAGTTAAACCCCCAGATTGGTGGAGGACAGATGCAGCCTCTTTTCTCCAGTCCGAGAGTATAGAGAGGCACAGCAGCTGTGTGTGGGTGACAGGTTTCCAATATCCATGCTGTGTCAGCCGCTAGTTTGTTTCACGGTGACTGACAATTGCAAGGAGGGAAGGTAAGAAGACTAGATACTTTTGTGCTTACTTCTTAATAAGTTACTCATCCAAGTCCCTGTTGTCTGCCTATTCATTATCTGGCCTTGTGTTTCTATCTCTGCTTTATTCTCCTTTCCCTGTCCCACTTTCAGGTCACCGGCTTGTCTTTCCCTTACATTTGTGAAGTTTCAGCCCTTTCTTCTTGATTCACTTCACTCCTGTCTCTCCCACTCCTCAGCACCTTTGCCTTCTCATTCCACAGTAGCCAGGGTAGCTGGGAAATGTCTCAGGAATGAGGTGAGGCTTCTAGAATTTTGGTCTTGTAAAAATAGAGTGGAACTGTGCCATCACATTTTGTAAGGTTGCGGCAAAGGGGGTCGCAGTCGTGGCAGAAAGGAAGAGAGGATTCAAAAGCAAAAGTTGGGAAAGCTTTATTGTGTGCTCCCAGGCGAGGTTTACAGGTCCCCGAGAGGGACCCGAGAAGTCACGCCGCCCAGGTGAAAGAAAAGGGTTTTTATAGTGTTACTTTTCCTGTTCCTCAGTGGACCAGATTGAGAGCAGGGTATGTGTTACAGGAACCAATAAGGTTAAAGCACCCTATTAGCATGGGGGCAGGAAGTAGAGCTGAAGTACTTCATTAACATAGTGGGCAGGAAATGATTGGGGGCTTTCATGAGTAAGAGTCAGGTGCTGGGGTCTTTTCTAAGTAAGGGTACCTGCTGGGGTTTGGTATGGGCTCTGGGCAGGTGCTTCCATGCTTGACCAGTTCTTATTATTCCCTCTATCTTAAACATTCTCCCTCCTGGCCTGCAGTGCTCCTGACTAACACATTTCTTCCCTGAATCTCTTGATTCTAGTTTAAGCCTCTAGGGCAATCCCTGGGTGCCTTTCTCATTTATCGACCCCTGAGAGTTGTAGGCTTAACCCTGCACCCAACCTTCAGGTAAGGCAAGTCTGCTCCCAGCCATAAGGTCACTTTGAGGCTCTATTCAAGGGCCTTTCAGCAGCTTGGGGTAAACAGATCTCCGAAAGTTCCTGGCACTGTCTCCTGCTATACATGCCAACGTTTATCAGCTAAAGAGAATGGGCTCAGCTCTGGGACAACTAATTCTGTCTTTCTGCCTTTGCTTTTCTATATCTGGTAGTGCCTAGATTTTATAAGAAAACCTGGGCACTGTCCTAACTTTTTCTTAATTTTTCTTTCTATTTCTGCCCAGAGACAACCAGCAAAGAAACCCTTAAAAACACACTGATTTAAAAACTCTGACACTTCACTTGGTCCCCAGGTTGGGAGGGGGAGCTGATGGCCCTGTAGCTCTCTTTTGTTGGTCCTCTCTCTTTCCCTCCCTTGCTGAGTTCCTTCCCCCCCACCTCTTGAGTTTTGGGGTGCTCTTCTAATGGAAAAGAGATGGGATGAGAGCTGGAAGTCAGAGTACCCCAGAGTCCTCTGTAGCTTCCACTTCCAGGTTCTCAAACCTGCAGGGTAATGTGATATTTTAAGAGAGTGGTGAACAAAGTGGTGAGAAGCTCTTTCTCTCTCTAATTTCACATAGAAGGTTTTGGGGAAGATTGCAGAATGCACAGGAATGAGAACTGAAAGAACTTACTGAAGCCCAATTTGGTTCAGTGGGCCCCAGTGGGGAGGTCTAGGGTGAATCATGAAATCTCTATGAGCCTTAGGTCCTTAACTGTAATGAAGAAGTAGTAATAATCTTATCTCACACCATTGTGGGGAAGATTAAATGAGAAAGTATAAGTGCAAGCACTTTATAAATTATAAAGAGCTTGAGAGAGAAGTTACTATTTATAGAGCAGATGTAGAGTCTTTAGGTGTTAAGGCTAAAGGAAGAGAGGGAGGTGGCAAGCAGCACTCTCCCTCTAAAAGGAGAGCAATGCCTCAGAGCCCATGGCCTCAGAAGCACTTCTTCATACTGCCAAGCCTTCACCTGTAGCGTCATTGTGCACTTGTGCATACACTGTAGTGTTTCACAACTTTCAGCCTTTGCCTTTAGTGTGGCAGAGATGCAGGAGCTAGATTGGCACATGAAGGTACAAAGGTAAGGCCCCAGCAGGAGGGAACTTCACTCTGTAAAGTGAGTGCCAATATCTTGGAGAAACTTGATTTCCTCTATGGATCAGAAGGCAGAAGAAAGGATTGTGTCTCAACAGACATGAGAAACATGATATCACTATAAAATTGACAACTAAAATGGGTAACAGAGACATGAAAAGGAGTTAAGTTTATTGTTTATCCTTTATTGTTCTCCACTGCACAAGGGCAGTAGGTTGCCTTTAATGCTGCTGTCTGTGTTGCATTATTGCAGAAATATAAATTCCTCTTGGACAAGGATCTTGTCTTTTTGGATTTCATTTCTGTAAAGGCCTTGCGGACACATCCTCTTAATATATATTATTTGATTAGAAAGCAGCAGGAACGAAATCAGAGGTAAGGAGTTTGTCAGTAATCCGTTGTGTGGAAGAATAAGCAATAGCTTTCATACTGATAGGGGTACAATTTACATGCCACTTCCTGTCTTCACAGAACTCAGGACACTAAGAAATCAGCTGACTATACTTTATGTTTTAGCAGGGATAAGGTGCTCTGGTGGTGTAGTGGATAAAACACTTGGATGCTAACCAGGAGTTTGGTGATTCAAATCCACCAGCTGCTCTGTGGGAGGAAGAAGAGGCAATCTAATACTGTAAAGATTTACAGTGTTGGAAACTTAATGGGGGTCACTGTGAGTCAGAATCAACTCGATAGCAGTTTTGTTTGTTTGCTTTAATAGGTAGGATAGCCACATCTGACTGTTGGGATAGAATATGCTGTTGGGTAGGGAAGAGGTATATGGAATACATTTAAGGAGGTGCAGAGCTCAAGAATGAGACCTGAGACCCTATCTCCAGGATTCCTTGATAAAATCTCCTCTGTTCTTAGGTGGTGGGGGCCTGCTGGTTTGCTTCTGCCTGTCCTTGGAAAAAGAGATGTGGTGAGAGCCTTGTTCTGGCTCTGGCTGTTTGGCTCTGACTCCTGGCTTCTTGCTCGGATGGAGCCAGGAGGGTTAGAAGATAGGAAACAGAAATAAAAATAGTTGCAGGATGAAAGATGCCCATCTGCTGTGTGGGCAGTGAGCACTGAGGAGGAAGATGGACTACTTGGCCCCCCAGCTAAGAGTTTGGGAACTCCTGGCTTCACCAGGCTGTGAGGAGTAGCCGATATCTGTAGGATGTTATAGAAAAGAATAGAACTATAGCCAGTTAAATATGGCCTTAAGCTCTAGGTGGGTAATATTACCCATCTTCTCTGAACTTAAGGTCTCACTCTATAATATGGGGTGATAATAATATCAGCCTCATAAAGCTCCTCAGAAGGAAGATGGGGCAATCTACTTCCATGGTGATACTGCCTCGGAAACCCAAGAAGGGTAGCTATGAGTCGGGTCCGATAACACATAACAACATAACGATAGCACATAACAACAACAGCAACAACAACAACAACAACAACAACAGAGCTATTGTTAGCATTAAGCAAAAATATGCGCTAGAATACCTGGAACATACTGTTGTTGTTAGGTGCCATCGAGCCAGTTCTGACTCAGAGACCCTATGTACAAAAGAATGAAACACTGCCTGGTCCTGTGTCAGCCTTAAAATCATTGCTATGTTTGAGCACGTTGCTGCAACCACGGTGTCAATCCATCTCATTGAGGGTCTTCCTCTCTTTTGCTGACCCTCTACTTTACCAAGCGTGATGTCCTTCTCCAGGGACTGGTCCCTCCTAACATGTCTAAAGTACATGAGATAAAGTCCTGCCATCCTTGCTTCTAAGGAGCATTCTGGCTGTACTTTTTCCAAAACAGATTTGTTCTTTCTTCTGGCAGTCCATGGTATATTTAATATTTTTTGCCAACACTGTAACTCAAAGGGATCAATTCTTTTCAATTCCTTGTTCATTGTGCAGCTTTTGCATGCATATGAGGCAATTGAAAATACCGTGGCTTGGGTCAGACCCACTGTAGTCCTCAAAGTTACATCTTTGCTTTTTAACACTTCAAGAGGGCTTTTGTAGAAGATTTGCCCAATGCTATCTGTTGTTTGATTTGTTGACGGTTGCTTCCATGGACATTGACTGTGCATACAAGTAAAATGAAATATTTGACAATTTGTCTTTTCCATATTTATCATGATGTTGCTTATTGGTACAGTTGTGAAGATTTTTTATTTTCTTTATGTTGAGATGTAATTCATATTGAAGGCTGTAGTCTTTGATTTTCATCAATAAGTGTTTCAACTCTTCTTCACTTTCAGCAAATTCAATGTGTCAAATCTATTACATGTTTTTAATGAGTGTTTCTCCAATCCTGATGCCACGTTATTCCTCATGTGGGCCAGCTTCTTGGATTATTTGCTTAACATACAGATTGAATAAGTATAGGAAGGATACAGCCCTGACACATGCGTTTCCTTATTCTAAACCATGCCAAATACCCTTGTTCTGTTTGAATGAAGGCCTCTTGGTCTATGTACAGGTTTCTCATGAGCACAATTAAGTGTTCTGGAATTCCCATACATCACAGTGTTATCCATAACTTGTTATGATCCACATAGCCAAATGGCTTTGTATAATCAATAAAACACAGGTAAACATCTTTTTGGTATTCTTTGCTTTCAGCTAAGATCCAGCTGATATCAGGAATGATATCCTTTATTTCTCATCCTCTTTGACTCTAACTTGAATTTTTGGTAGTTCCTGTAAATGTACTACTGCAACCAATTTTTAATTATTTTCAGCATAATTTTTCTTACATATGATATCAATGAAATTATTTTGATAATTTCCACATTCTTTTGGGTCACTTATCTTTGGAATGGGCACAACATGGATCTCTTCCAGCTAGGTTGCTGTCTCCAAATTTCTTGTCATAAATGAGTCAATGTTTCGCGTTGTATCCATTTATTGAAACATGTCAATGGGTATTTCATCAATTCCTGGAGCCTTGTTTTTCACCAATTCCTTCAATACAGCTTGGGTTTCTTCCTTCAATTCCATAGCTCTTCATCATATGCTATCTTCTGAAATGGTTGAACGTTAACCAATGCTTTTTGGTACCAAACCAAAAAAAAAAAAAAACCACAAAAAACCAAATTCATTGCCATTGAGTAGGATCTGACTCATAGTGACCCCTCCTTGGGTTTCTGAGATGGTATCACTATGGAAGTAGATTGCCCAAACTTCCTTCTGAGGAGTGGCTGGTGGGTTTGAATTGCCAGCCTGCTGGTTAGCAGTCAAATGCCTTAGGCAGTACATCACCAGAACTCCTCTTTTTGGTACAGTGACTGTAAAGTCCTTCCATCTTTTTTTTTTTTTTTTTTTGATGCTTCCTGCATCATTCAAACTGTTGCCCAAAAAATCTTTCAAAATTTCAACGTGATGCTTGAATTTTTTTCTTCAATTCTTTCAGCTTAAGAAATGCTGAGTGTGTTCATCCCTTGTGGTTTTCTAACTCCAAGTCTTTGCACATTTCATTATAATACTTTACTTTGTCTTCTTGAACTGCCTTTTGAAATTTTCTATTCAGCTTTTTCACTTCATCATTTCTTCCATTTGCTTTAGCTACTTTATGTTCAAGAACAATTTTCAGAAGCTCTTCTTATACCCATTTTGGTCTTTTCTTTCTTTCCTTTTTTTTTTTTTAATGACGTTTTGCTTTCTTAATGTTTGATGTCATCCCATAACTGGTCTGGTCTTCAGTCATTAATGTTCAATGTGTCAAATCTATTCTTGAGATGGTATCCAAATTCAGATGGAGTATACTCAAGGTTGTACCTAGGCTCTTGTGGACTTTTAAATGTTCTTCAGTTTCAACTTGAACTTGCATATAAGCGATCAATGGTCTGCTCTCCAACTGGCCATTCATCTGTCAATTTGTCATACTGTGGTGGCTTGTGTATTGTTGTGATACTGGAAGCTTTGCCACCAGTATTTAAAATACCAGCAGGATCACTCATGTTGGACAGGGTTCAGCAGTTTTCAGACTAAGACAGACTGGGAATAAGAACATAGCTATCTACTTCTAAAAAAATAGCCTTTGAAAACCTTATGAATAGCAGCAGAACATTGTGTGATCTATTGCTGGATGATGAGTCCCTCAGGTTGGAAGTCACTCAAAATATGACTGTGAAAACCTACCTCCTTAAGGTTGTTGTTGTTGTTGTTAGTTGCCATCAAGTCAGACCTGACTCATAGTGACCCCTTCTTGGGTTTCTGAGGTGGTATCACTATGGAAGTAGATTGCCCAACCTTCCTTCTGAGGAGTGGCTGGTGGATTTGAACTGTCAGCCTTCTGATTAGTAGTCAAGTGCCTTAGGCATTATGCTAGCAGAGTTCAAGTAATGATGCGTTTGGAATAAAGCTTTCAGGGCCTTCATTTGCTGATGTGGCATGATTCATAATGTCAAGGAACAGCTGAAAACATATATTAATAATTGGAACATGGAATGTACAAAGTATGAATTTAGGAAAATCGGAAGTTGTGAAAAATGAAATGGAATGCATAAAGATCAATATCCTATGCATTAATGTCCTGAAATGGACAGGTATTGGCCATTTTGAATCAGGCAATGATATGGTCTACTGTGCTGGGAATAACAAATTGAAGAGGAATAGTATCACATTCATTGTTACAAAGAATATTTCAAGATTTATCCTGAAACGTAACACTGTCAGTGATAGGATAATAACCATAGGCCTACAAAAAGGCCAGTTAATGCAACCATTCAAATTTACAAACCAACCACTAATATCAAAGATGAAAAAATGAAAAAAAATTCACCTGTTTCCACAGTCTGAAATTGATCAAACATGCAATCAAGGTGCATTGATAATTACTGGTGATTTAGTGCAAAAGTTGGAAACAAAGAACAAGCATTGATAGTTGGAAAATATAGTCTTGGTGATAAAAATGATGACAGAGATCACATGATAGAATTTTGCAAGACCAATGACTTATTCATTGCAGATACCCTTTTTTAACAACACAACCAGTGATTACACATGTGGACCTTACTGAATGGAATATACAGGTATCACATTGACGATATCTGTGCAAAGAAACAATGGAAAAGCTGGAATATATTAGGTGATTCTGAATGCTGGATCCCTCCCCTTCCATCATTCCTGATGTTCCCAGTCACTTCCCTTTGCTTTCCAAGCTTCTGAGCAGAACAGGAAAATTCTTTGAAATGTTCTTGATTCTTTCAGCTGTGAATGGTCCAATGTTTCCCATATCACTGTCTTCTTCCGTGTTGGAGCTTCCTGAGAGTCACCACCAGGCAGCCAGCAATGCAATATGGTCACCACAGTTGATCCTGAGGTTTAAAGAAAACCAGACTGCTCATTGAAAATCTGCATGTGATGGAATGGCCAGTTAGGGAGAAGGGATTTTAGGCCATCAACGCCATGAGTCTTAAAGCCCTATGTTAAGGAACCTCCTCTTATCTTGAGAGGAGGGAATGTCACATCACTAGGAGTGGACCCCTCTACTACCTATTCATTCATCAATCATGTTGAGATAGCACTGAATCCTCCAAGAAGTGGAATTTGTAGACAGACTCATGGTCAAATCTCAGCTTTATCACTTGCCAGCTGCATTCTGATGGTAAGTGATTCAGCCTCTCTAATCCTTGGTTTCCTCATCTATAAAAAGAGAATAACATTTCACTTTAAAGTTGCCTTGGTGTTTAACAGTACAGTGCTTAGTTGACACTCAATAACTTTAGCAATGACAGTTCTTTCAGATGATAATATTAAACAGTACCTACAATCAGAGCAGAAAATTGGTGATCTGGAGACTGTGGCTAGGTCATGACCTGTTTAACTGACCCCTGACTTCATCTGTCCTTTGGCCTCATATATTAAACCCAGTGAAGTGATGCTCAACCCCTCATCTATGCATCCCTCCTGGGAGAGCCAGCAGAAAACTGAAACTCATCACATCTTCCACGTGGCTGTGCTGGTGCATCTAGAACCTAGCTAATAGGTCTCCTTCCTAATATTATACCTTGGACTAGGTGCTGGGTTCACTGAGGAGGAGGAGTGTCAGAGGCCTGACAGAGGGATGCTTACCTTTGAATTGGGGCCTACTTCCTCAGTAGCTGGGTCCTCTACTTGGAGCTGTCTCAGATCCTAACACTGGCCTTTCAGATCCCAGAAGCCCCTCGGTGTAGGGCATGCACCCAGCCCTTGTTTTCTGGGCCCCATTGCCTCCTCAGCAGACACTTTCACACCTCAGTTAGCCACTTAGGGAGAAGAAAGAGCAAGTGCAAGCTGGATAAGTTTGTCCAGACAATGCACAATAGTTTCCCAAGCCTGCTCTTGCCGTGGTAGCTGGCTGAGAGCATCCAGACAAAGAAGGGATGAGGGGAGAGTTTTTCCTACTGGGATGCAATCCTTTCCCCTAACCCAGCCAGCCTCTTGGACCCCTAAGCAACAGCCATTGCTATCACCATTGTCATCACAACAACCACTGTTGCTCTGCACTAGCCAGGAACAGGTCCAAGGGAATTTTTTGGGGAAAAGTAGATATTTTCTCTCTCTCTCTCTCTCTCTATGTGCATGTTCCTGGAAAAAATAACTTATAGCTTTTATCAGATTCTCAAGGAGAACTAAGGTCTCTAGTAAAAACAACCTTAATTACAAAAACTTCTGCTTTTCAGAATCTGAATTATCCTAGGAGTAGGCTGGTCAGAGATACATGCTTGGGAAAAAGAGTGAATACAATATGAGTTAGGGGCCTGTAGCATGCTACCAGAGATCCCAAGATTTGCCATCTGCCCCACTGCAAGGTTCTAGATCATATATCATCATATACAAACTACTGAACTGGGAATCTTATTTCTAACAGAACTTCTAGGGAGTCTGTCTTGGTAAGTTGTTCTTGTTTGTGCCAGACACTGGATTCAGGGTTTTATATCCATCATCCACATTATCCTGCTGAATCCTCATGTGACTGTATAAGGAAATTTCTCTTATTGTTTCCAGTTAAAAGGTGAGCATGTTGAAGCAGAAAGATTGTTTTCCCAAGTTCACAGTATTAGGAGTTGGAGAAGTGGAGGGAAGCTTGCAGTGTTATTAGAGCACAGGATCTGGGTAGTGTGCTGGGGTCCTAGCCCTAGACATACCACTTATTAACTGTGACCCAGGCCTCAAGTTCTCAACTGAAAATTTAGGATACATAATTTCTACCCCAAAGGAGAGTTAAATGAGTTGAAACTGTATTTTAAAAGTGCTTAGAATATGAGCTGAACATTAACATTAGGTAGATACACTCCTTGGAGAGATCAATCATGGGAGAATAGAAGGGCTGTGTACACACAGGGAGACAGTTTGAGGGGCAGGAGTGCATGAGAGAGAAAGACACAGGGAAGAGGTAACTATGGGAAAGAAGTGGGAGGGGAGCTATTGCATTGTGGGAAATTGCAGTCAATGTCATGAGACAAAGTGTATGTGAGCTGCTGTATGGAAAGTGAATTTGCTCTGTAAACTTTCACCCAAATCACAATAAAAATAAAAAAAAAGTACTTAGAAAAGGCATGGGAGGGAAGGATACAGGGAAGAGGTAACTATGAGGAGGAAGTGGGAGGGGAGCTGGTGCATTGTGGGAAATTGCAGTCAATGTCATGAGCTAAAGTATATGTGAGCTGCTGTATGGAAAATGAATTTTCTCTATAAACTTTCACTCAAATCACAATAAAATTTTTTTAAAAAGTGCTTTGAAAACTATCTGTCATCAAATAAAGAGGAGTTAAATAGAATAGAGTCAACCACCCATCATCACCACCAATTGCCATTGAGTTGATTCCAACTCATAGTGACCTCAGGTATGTCAGAGTAGAACTGTGTTCCATAAGGTTTGCAATGGCTGATTTTTCAGAAGTATATCACCTGACCTTTCTTTTGAGGTGACGCTGGGTAGACTAGAACCACCAACTTTCTGGTTAGCAGCTGATCTCATAAGCTGTTTACACCACCCAGGGACTCCCAATTCAACCATAGTCTGCTTAATTCTAATACTCATGGACTGTACAGGGAAAGTTTCCAGAGGTGTTTCATCATCCTCATGCTAGAACTGGGTCATGAGCAAAAACACAAGCTCTACACTTAGCACTGTCACTTACTAAGTGCATGTGGATGAGTTTTTGGAGTCTGAGTTTCCTCATCTATAAAGAATAGGGATAATAATTTGGGTAATCTACTTCTACAAAGATTTACTGCCTTAGAAACCCACAGAGAGTCACTATGAGTCAGAACCTACTTGATGGCAGTGAGTTGTTTATTACTCTGGTGAAATCTTTTGATGTGCATGAGTGTCTAATTTTTAGGAGATCACAGTCATCTAGTTTGTCTTCTGGTGTTTGTGCATTTTTTGATATGTGTTATGTTTAATAGGAGCTCTGGTAGCATAGTGCCTAAGGCATTTAACTGCTAATCAGAAGGCTGGCAGTTCAAATGCAGCAGCCACTCCTCAGAAGGAAAGTTGGGCAATCTACTTCTGCAGTGATACTGCCTTGGAAACACAAGGAGGGGTTGCTATGAGTTGGATATGACTCTACAGCAGTCGGTTATGTTCAATAGTGCATTTTCCCTTGAATTAGAGCTGCTAAGGTTGTCCTCATTTTTTTCTTTGATGATTTTTATGATTTTAGGTTTTAAGTTAAGGTCTTTGATCCAACTTGAATTCATTTTTGTATATGATATGAAACATGAATCTTGTTTCATTTTTCCACAAATGAATATCCAATTTTGCCAGCACCACTTATTAAAGAGACTCTCTCTTCTCCATTTAATGATCTTGGCCCTTTATCAAAGATTAGCTGTCCATAGGTGGATGAGTTTACTTCTGGGTTCTCAATTCTGTTCCATTGATCTATGTGTCTATTGTTATACCAAGCTGTTTTGACGACCATGTGGTTTGGTAACATCAGGACTGTGCCTTTTTACTTGTCAACCTTGGGTTTGTCAGTCTCAGCAGCCAGTAGCTGTCTGAGTGAAGAAAAGCTAGCTCCAGTGGGCTGGAAGCAGGAGGCATTATTGGTTATTGTTACCAAACCACATGGCAGGCCATTAATTCAATTCCATTGAAAGTCCCAAGGTCAGCAAAGCATGGCAGGCTGCTGAACAATGACATGGCTACATGCAGGGTTCAAGAGTGCCATCAGCTAGAGACCATTTCCAAAGCTGCTGCTTATATATGGGAAGAAGACCACATCCTTAAAGCAGAGCTGAACCCCATGGTTGAGGGCCTTTAACCCAGCCTATAGAGTCTGGAACTTTGAACTTGGACTTTGCAAAAACGGCAAGGAGGCCACATGTTCTGACCTCCTCTAATCCCACGAGAGGAAGACAGGATTACCAGCAGTAACCCAAGGCCTATTACTTCAAGGCCAGACATGCTGCCTCCCTCCAGCCCTTTCACCAACCGTTCCTCCCAAAGCACCCACCACCTCTCTCCTGGGTTCGATAATTCACT
>NW_006921808.1:2256873-2273106 GCF_000298275.1 Orycteropus afer afer
GGATCTCCTCCGTAGCTAATAGCAATTCCCACCTTAGAGTTTACAAAGACTTATGGGTAGAAAAGCCACACTAAGTAATTTACTACACCACAGACTTAAAGCCTCTAAATTACAAAAGAATAAACTCCTGTTTGTTCAAGCCATCCCATTTGTGGTATATTCTGTCAGAGCAGCACTAGGTAACCAGAACACATACAGTGTTTTTCCATCTCTTTAAAGAAAGATAATGGAATCTGGATCTTGATTACATTGTATCTGTAGATTGCTTTAGGTGGTATTGATATTTTCACTGTGTTGAATGTTCGTATCCATCCAAAAACCAAAAAAGCAAATTCATTGCTGTCAGATTGAATCTAACTCATAGCGACCTCTCCTTGAGTTTCTGAGGTGGTATCTTTACAGAAGTAGATTGCCCAATCTTCCTTCAGAGGAGTGCCTGGTGGGTTTGAACCACTAGCCCTCTGGTTAGAAGTCAAATGCCTTAGGCACTACACCACCAGAGACCCATTCATATGCATGGATGGTATATTCTTACAGTTATATAGATCTCTTATGATTGCTTGCAGTAAGTAGTGTTTTGTAGTTTTCTTTGCATAGGTCTTTTGTGTCTCTGATTAGATTTATTCTTAAGGGCTTCATCTTTCTTGTGGTTATTGTAAATGGCATTGCTTTCCTGATTTTCTTTTCTGAGTTCTACTTGTTAGTATAAAGTAATTTGACTGATTTTTGTATGTTTATCTTGTACCCTGACACTTTGCTGGAAATTTCAGTAAGTTCTTGTAATTTTCTTACTGAGTTTTGGGATTTTTTATGTATAAAATCATATCAGCTGCAAATAGAGATAGTTTTACTTCTTTTTCTGCCAAATTTGGATGCCTTTTATTTCCCTTCTTGTCTTATTGCTCTGGCTAGGACTTCCCGTACAATACTGAATAAGAATGGTGTTAAAGGGCATCATTGTCTGGTAAAAAAATAAAAAACAACAACAAATGCTGGCTAGAGTGTGGAGAGACTGGAACTCTCATACACTGCTTGTGGAACTGTAAAGCTGGTGCATCCACTGTGGAAGATGATATGGCACTTTCTTAAAAAACTAGAAATAGAAATACCATATGATCAGTAGTCCCACTACTAGGTGTATATCTTAGAGAAATAAGAGCCATGACATGAACAGATATATGCACACCCATGTTCATCACAGCACTATTTACAATAACAAAAACATGGAAACAATCTAAATGCCCATCAACAGAAGAATGGACTGATAAACTATGGGACACACACACAACAGAATACTACATTGAAGAATGATGAATTCGTGAAACATTCTGTAGTGGTAAAGTTTGTATGTCAACTTGGATGGACCTGGTTGAGTGCCTGGGCAGCTGGTGGTAGTTATTCACCATGATGAGACTGGTTATCAACTCTATGGTGGGATCTACCACAAGCAGCTGAGTAGCTGCTTTAGGGATGTAGTCTGCTTCCCATATATAAGCAGTAGCTTTGGGAATGGTCTCTAGCTGATGGCACGCTTGAACCCTGAATGTAGCCATGTCGCTGTTCAACAGTCTGCCATACCCTGCCCACCCTGGGACTTTCAATGGACTTGAATTAATGGCCTGCTGTGTGGTTTGGTAACATCGGGACTATGCCATTTTATTTGTTGACCTTGGGCTCGTTAGCCTCAGCAGCCAATAGCTGCCTGAGTGAAAAGATGCCTCTAGCTTCAGTGGGCCCCAAGCAAGAGGCAGAGCTGAAGCCCAAGTCGAGGGGCTTTCACCCAGCCCCTAGAGCCTGGCACTTTGAGCTCGGACTTCTAGCCTCCTGAAGTGTAAAAGAATAAACTCCAGTTTGTTCAAGCCATCCTATTTGTGATATATTCCTGTCAGAGTGACACTAGGTAACCAGAACAGAATATGGTATCAAGAGAGCGGGGTGATACTCTGACAAATACCTAAAATGTGGAAACAGGAGTGTATTGCATCCTTGATCCAAGATCCCTGCACTAAGACACTGGCGGAGAGACCCCGGCATGTGACATGAGAGACGGTAGGAGCAGAGCCCAGAGACCAGCATGAGACAGTGACAGCCTTACCAGCCCAAGGAGGAGAAAGCTGGATGCCCTTGGGCAGGCAGCTTCTTGGCGGTGTGGGTTGCCTTAAGGTGTTCATTGGTAGAAAAGACTGGCATGAAATGGAGTAGCAGGTTGACCAGCCCATGGGGCAAGAAAGCTGAGTGCTTATTGGGCGAGAAGATTTCCAGCAGAGTGGATTGCCTTCGGCATTCATTGGCAGAAGCAGAGAGACCAAGGAAATGGGAAGCAGAGCTCCCTCAGTCTCAAGGGTAAGACCATGGCCTTTGGGGGTGGAACTACCACAGCACCCTAGGTTTCAAAGAGCCAGACGTTCACCAACTTGGTTCTGGAGTGTGGGACTGCTTGTTCATGTGATCTAGTAGGATGGAGTCAAGCTGCTGCCCAAGAGTTAGGGGGTAGGGCTGCCATGCCCAAAAGGGAGAGGAATGGGGCCCACCAGGCCAAGGGGCTGAGGTCACCACTCAGGAGCTAGGGGACTGGAGCCACCCAGTGGAGGAGATCTGTACAAATTCCAGCCACTGAAGATATATACAGGTGCCAAATTAACAAGGTGTGGAATTGTCGTGGTTAAGTTTGTGTGTCAACTTGGCTGGACAGCAGGTGGTGTTTTTTCCCCATGATGAGACTGGCAATCAACTCCATGGTGGGATCTACCACAAGCAGCTGAGTAGCTGCTTTAGGGATGTGGTCTGCTTCCCGTGTATAAGCAGCAGCTTTGGGAATGGTCTCTAGCTGATGGCATGCTTGAACCCTGCATGTAGCCATGTCATTGTTCAGCAGCCTGCCATGCTTTGCCGACCTTGGGACTTTCAATGGACTTGAATTAATGGCCTGTCATGTGGATTGGTAATATTGGGACTATGCCATTTTGTTTGTTGATGTTGGGCTTGTTAGCCTTAGCAGCTGGTAGCTTCCTGAGTGAAGAGATGCCTCTAGCTTCAGGGGGCCAGGAACAAGAAGTAGAGCTGAAGCCCAAGGTTGAGGGGCTTTCACACAACCCCTAGAGCTTTGAACTCAGACTTCTAGCCTCCTGAACTGTAAGAGAATAAAATCCTGTTTGTTCAAGCCATTCCATTTGTGGTATATTCCTGTCAGAGTGGTACTAGGTAACCAGAACACATATCATAACATGAATGAGCTTAGAGGACATTATGCTGAATGAAATTCATCAATCACAAAAGGGCAAATACTGTATGAAACCACTACTGTAAAAAATCAAGAAAAAGTTTTCACACACACACACACACACACACACAAAGATATTTTTTGATGGTTAGAATGGGTGGGTGGGGAAGGGAGGACAAACCACTAACTAGTGGGTAAACCAAACCAAACTCACTGCCGTCAAGTCAGATCCAAGTCACAGCGACCCTTCCTTTGGTTTCTGAGGTGGTATCCCTAGGGAAGTAGAGTGCCCAATACTCCTTCTGAGGAGTGGCTGGTGGGTTTGAACAGCCAGCCTTCTGGTTAGCAGTCAAATACCTTAGGCACACCTATTAACTTTGGTGAAGGGGAAGGCAAAAAGAAGAAAGAAATTGTTCTCGTTACCTAGTGCCACTCTGACAGGAATATACCACAAATGGGAAGGCCTTAAAAAACAGGTGTTTATTCTCTTACAGTTTGGAAGCTTTAAGTCCAAGTTCAAAGTGCCAGGCTCTAGGGGCTGGGTGAAAGCCCCTTAGCCTTGGGCTTCAGCTCTGCCTCTAGCTCCTGGCCCCCTGAAGCTAGAGGCTTTTCTTCACTCAGACAGCTAGCTGCTGGCTGCTGAGGCTGCCAAGCCCAAGGTTGACAAGTAAAAAGACACAGTCCCGATGTTACCAAACCACATGGCAGGCCATGTGATTAATTCAAGTCCATTGTAAGTAACTTAAATCCATTGTAATTGACTCAAGTCCATTCTAAGTGCTAGGGTCAGCAAAGCATGGCTGGCTGCTGAACAATGACACAGCTACATGCAGGGTCCAAGCATACCATAAGCTAGAGACTATCCCCAAGGCTTCTCCTTATATACAGGAAGCAGACCACATCCCTAAGGCAGCTACACAGCTGCTCACAGTAGATTCTACCATGGAGATGATTACCAGTCTCATCATGGGGAATATTACATTAGGCTGCACAGCCATTCAACCAAGCCCAGCCAAGCTGACACACAAACTGAACTACCACAGAAATATATATGTGTGTGTGTGTGTGTGTGTATAAATATAGGCAAGATTTGGGAATTGCTGCTTTATACAGTTGAGACTTTACAATCTTTGCCATTGAGCAACCTGTCATTGGGACCACACACACACAAAGAATTGGGATAATGATGTCATCATAAGTCCTAATGTGTTTGTATGTATAATAAATGCTATTGATTATTAATGACAAGAAGATCAAATGAAACAACATCTGGGAAAATTCTTCGTAAATGAGCCACACTATAGAGATGTACTAAATACCTGGCAGTAAGAGTTCTTTGCTCCCACCACTGAGCTCCTTTGAGCCTTCCATTGCTGGCAACTCAGGGCAGGGAGCCCAGTGAGACACCGCTGAGGCAGGCAGATGTTGTGGTGCCTGCTGGGTGCCAATGTGCCTGGATCAGCAGCCAAAAAGAGGATTCTCAGGAATTCCAGAAAGGCAGCAGGACCCAGCTGCCGTAAGCTGTGTTGGCAGAGGAGGAAGGGAGGCAGGTGTTAATGCGAGCCAGAGAGGGAACCCAGGGGAGGGGTGGGAAGAGTCATGGATACCATTGCAGGACCATGCCAGGGGGCACAGCATTCTGCTTGCTGAGGAAGGGTAATTAGTGGAAGTAGAGAAAGCTTTATTTAGTCACTGCCAAAGAGAAACACAATGAGGTATTATTCAATCAACTAATGGAGGGGTTCATGTTGCTTTATGGGCTGCTGGAGGGAAAGACTTTAATATTGCCTTTTTTGCTTGCCTCCAGAAGCTTGTGTCACTGAACACAGGTGGTTTGGGAATCAGTGGGTCCTGACTTTTCAGTTGCTTGGCCATCAGGACAGGTACAATTTTGGGGCTCCAGATAGTGTGGCATGCAGCCTACATGTTGGACAGAGCAGCAGCCAGTTGGCAGGTGGTGAGCTTCAAACAAGGAAGAGGTGTTGTGAAAGAACTTGGCCTAGTCAGGAGTGGTAAGTGGATGAGATGCTGCTGGAAGTCATCACTGACTCAGGGCTGTGTGTGGCTTTCCCCTCCCCTCCTCACTATCAGCCTGGGCCAGCAAGAGCGAGATGGCTGATTGCGAGGTGAGTTATTCCAAAGCAGCTGACTAAAAGAGCAGCTGAGGAGCTTTTGAATCAAAGATTTATTCTCTTTCTCTTTAATTTCCAATGATAATGTGAGGAGATTGGGGTTATTTTCTGAAAATCAGGGACAGGACCCTAGGTTGAGCCTTGCCTGGGCCCTGGAAGGGAAAGTTGGGAAACTTCTGACTGTGAGATGCTAAGCTAGGGCTTTAAAGTTGAGAGGCCTGGAGTTGAATCCCAATTTCTCACCCACTAGCTCTGGGACCAAAATAAAGCTTTCTTAATTTCAAAGAGCAGTTCGAGCAGACAAAACCAATTACTATAATGAAATGTGCAAAGACCTGGAGTTAGAAAACCAAAGTGGAAGAACACACTCAGCATTTCTCAAGATGAAAGAATCGAAGAAAATATTTAAGTCTCAACTTGAAATACTGAAAGATTCTATGGGCAAAATATTGAATGATGCAGGAAGCATCAAAAGAAGATGGAAGGAACATACAAAATCACTGTACCAAAAAGAACTGGTTGATCTTCATCCATTTCAGGAGGTGGCATATGTTCAGGAACCAATGATATTGAAGGAAGAAGTAGAAGCTGAAACTGAAAGAACTAGTGAAAAACAAGGATCCAGGAATTGACAGAATACCCACTGAGATGTTTCAACAAACAGACTCTGTGCTGGAGGCACTTACTTGGCTATGTCAAGAGATTTGGAAGACAGCTACCTGGCCAACTGACTGGAAGATATCCATATTTGTACTCATTCCAAAGAAAGGTGATCCCACAGAATGTGGAAATTATCTAACAATATCATTAAAATCACATGCAAGTAAAATCTTACTGAAGACAATTCAAAAATGGTTACAGCAGTTTATTGACAGAGAACTTCCAGAAATGCAAGCTGGATTCAGAAGAGGACACAGAATGAGGGATGTCATTGCTAATGTCAGATGGATCTTGGCTCAAAGTAAAGAATACCAGAAAGATGTTTACTAGTGTTTTATTGACTATGCAAAACCTTTGATTGTGTGGATCATAAGAAATTATGGATAACATTGAGAAGTATGGGAATTCCAGAACATTTAATTGTACTCATGAGGAATTTGTACATAGACCAGTAGGCTGTCATTCGAACAGAACAAGGGGAGACTGCATGGTTTAAAATCAAGAAGAGAGTGGGTCAGGGTTGTATCCTTTCACCATACTTATTCAATCTATATGCTGAGCAAATAATCCAAAAAGATGGACTATACGAAGAAGAACATGGCATCAGGATTGGAGCAAGAATCATTAACAAACTGCAATATGCTAATGAAACAACTTTGTTTGCTGAAAGTGAGGATGACTTTAAGCACTTACTGATGAAGATTGAAGAATACAGTCTACAGTATGAATTACATCTCAATATAAAGAAAAAAATCCTCACAACGGGACCATAAGCAGCATCACAATAAATGGAGAAAAGGTTGAAGTTGTCAAAGACTTCACATTGCTTGGTTCTACAATTGAGGCCAATGGAAGCAGCAGTCAGGACATTAGACGACATATAGCACTGGGCATATAGACTGTAAAGGACCTCTTTCAAGTGCTGAAGAGCAAAGATGTCTCCTTGAGGACTAAGATATGCCTGACACAAGCCATGGCATTTTAAGTTGCCTCATATGCATGTGAGAACTGGACAATGAATAAGGAAGACTGAAGAAGAATTCATACTTTTGAGTTGTTGTGCTGGCAAAGAATGCAGAAAGTACCATGAACTGCTAAAAGAACTAACAAATCTGTCCTGGAGGAAGTGCAGCTAGAATGCTCCTTGGAAGTGAGAATGGCCAGACTTCATCTCACCTACTTTGGTCATGTTGTCAGAAGGAACCATTCCCTGAAGAAGGATGTCATGCTTGGTAAAGTGGAGGGTCGGTGAAAGAGGGGAAGGCCCTCAACAAGATGCATTGACCCAGTGGTTGCGGCAAAGGGCTCAAGTATAGCAAGGATCATGGAGCTGGCACAGAACCCGGTGGTGTTTTGTTCTGCTGTGCATAGGGTCGCTATGAGTCAGAGAAGACTCGACAACACCTAACAACAACAACAAGCTCTGGGCAATAACCCAAAATCTCTGAGACTCAGTTTCCTCAATTATAAAAGTGTCCACTTTCAAGGGTGCTTATGGAGATGAAATGAGATGCTCTATAAGAGGTGTTCAGTAGAGCTGGAGTCAGATCTGGGGCATGTTCAGCAAATGGCCCATCCCAGGCAGAGAAAATACCAAACATGTGCCTTCAAAGCATTTTTCAGCTTCTCTCTTCTCTAACCCAATGAGAAATAAATGGATCCAGTCAGTAAGAAGAACCAAGCTTAGATTATGTATGGTTGTCATACAGAAGAACAGGTGAGTAACAACACAAAGATCCAAATTGTCAAAAAAAAAAAAAGAAAGAAAGAAAAGAAAAGAAATATAGAGAATATTTAATACAAGAGACTGTCTCATTATTGACAACCAACACTCTTCCTTTGGGGAAGGTACCAAAGGTGCACATTTATTGAAAATGCACAATTGGTGTTTTTCTTTTTTCTTTTTTCTTGCCTTTCCCTTCACCCAAATCAATACTTCTCTCCTACCTGTCTAGTGGGAGCTCTGGTAGTATAGTGCCTAAGGCACTTGACTGGTAACCAGAAGGCTGATGATTCAAACCCACCAGCCACTCCTCGGAAGGAAGGTTGGGCAATTTACTTCTGTGGTGATATTGCCTTGGAAACCCAAGGAGGGCTCACTATGTGTTGGGTCTGACTCGATGGCAAACAACAACAACCTTTTTAGCAATTTTCCCCCTTATCCAACTGGGTTTTGAGGAGCTCCAGACAGTGCTATCTTCTATTTAGAGTGCAGAGTCTTAGAAATTAGAAGTAAGGAGACTGAAGTTTGGAAAAGCTGAATATGGACTAATCAAGTTACTTTGGTCTAACTGTTGTCAAGGTATCACCCTAAGGGAGGTTGAGCAGACAGTCAGTGTCTTAGGGCTGGGAGTAAATTAGGATGGGTTGAGCAAAAGCTCCATTCCAGGTAAAGCTATACCAACCATATGCCCTAAAAGAAATTTTACTTCATTTTCAACATTTTTGTACTTTATCTCAAAGGATAAGCAAGAAAAATTAGAAATAGAATCTTAATTCTATTAAGAATCTGCCTGGAGGCATTCCTCTCCCAGGTATGAGAGTGCTGATGGCCCATCCTTTCCAGCTCTGAGGAGTCCAATTCTTCTCATATCCTGCCCTCTTTCTCACATGCTCTCCAATAAACAACTCTTATCTGTGAAGCTTCTCCACTTAACATTCTCAAGCTGCAATCTCTTGCCATTTAACTCATGGACTACAACAATCAGCATATAGATTGAGTTGCTAATATAAGAAGAGCAGAGCAAAAAGAATGTTACAGATGTAAGTTGACTTCTTCTGGGGAAAAGATAGATTCTTAGAGGAAGGGCTGGTCAGCTGCCTCTGACACTTAGCCAAAGATACCTGGAAAAGCTTTAATAGGAGATTTTATTTCAATGTCCTCTTTCCCAAACACACAGGAACAGAAGGGAAGGGGCCTTATGCTGGGGCCCAGGCTGCTGACCTGTTCTCTGTTTTCACCCTCAATCCATCATCCAGCAAGTCATCATTCAAATATGTTGAGGTCCAGCCTTGTCCTTGCTGAAAAGATTTCCCTCTTACATCCTTTTTTAGTTATTTTGGGTCTTTGTCCTCCTCAAATCTACCTACTTTGAATTTCTGCCACAAACAAGTCTTTGCTGAATCTTGTCACTACAAGGCACAATCATTTAAGATGCAAGTTAGTGTCCCAGGAATGGAGGAACAGGACAGAGGACTGTACACAGGATCACATGTAGGGTGAGAAGGCTTAAGGTCAGGTACCCATGGAAGCATAGATTTAGAACATACATTTGGCATTTCAGACTATGCAACTGGCATTCATTAGATGACATAGTTTACTAAAAGTCTTATTCATGGATAGAAGAGCAGGAATAAAACATGTCTTGTAACTCCTAGGCTATTCCAGTTGTTGATGGAGCCTTCTCTCAACAAGGAGATTTACTGGCAATATGGTTGCACAGCTCTGGGGTTCCATTTTTACTTAACTATACACAACTCTGCCAAACATTTTGTCATCTCAAACTCTGTGCTGGTCATCCTTGCTGGGCATCAAAGGTCATATACCTCGTGAGATCTACCATAGTCTGACAGCATCCACAGAAACACACACAAAGGGCATAACACTATCGGATAGTAAGCTTAGATACACATAATTTTTGTCTCCAAGGTCCCCACAGCTTTTGCAGCAATTGAACTTTGAATTAAGTCACAGAAGTATTCTGCCTTTTAGTCCAACTGATTTTATTACTTGGGTTCCAGATCTTTTTTCCCCTAGGTCTCTTTGATTTCTTCTGCATCCAGGGTGGTTCATGATTTCCCTAGTGACTGTTATAGTTACCTTACAAATGTACTTGTCATCATCACTACTCCCACAAATGATCTTGAAAGTTTCTTTCATCACCTCCTCCACTCCACCTGTTCGTTCTTTTAGTGCTTTGTACAGTTGTCCTTATCCTCATTAGGGGTGTTGTGCTTACTCCCAAACTGGAAGGTGTGGAGAAACTGGAAGCCTAACTGTGCCCAGAGGTAGGGCAGATATCTATCAGCAGACCAAACATCTGCTGGCAATGTAATCAATCTTGTATGCATTCAAGAAAATTCTACCACACCTGCTATGGGCCAGACTCATAAAGCAGGGTTTCTCCCCTCAAAGACATGTTCTGCTAAATGATGAAACAGGCAGATAAATCAGTGACTTCACCACAACATAATGGACCTAGGCACAGAGACCTTTAAGAAGAAAATGGAGGGATGACCAAGTTAATGTGGGGAGTAGGATGCTCCTAGAGAAGTTGATGCCTGTGTGGAGAATTGAGAATGAATAGAGGTTACCTAGGCAAATAGGACTGAGGGAAGGGCTTGGAGAATGGCTCCTCCTGATTCTAACTGGGAAAATGCAAAGAGGAAGAACACTGGGCTGTCCAGTTGCTTTAAGTTCATTAGGTAACTTTCCATCATCAATATTCTCAGGGGGCAGAGATATTATAGTGGAAAGAGTACTCTGATAAGGAAAGTCAGAAGACATGGGGTGTGGATCTTGGGCCTAGCATTAACTAGGTGTACAATCTTGGCAAGTACCTGAACTTTGCCTCATGAAAAATGAGAGAATTGGACAGGATGATCTCTAAAGACTTCTCCAGCTCTAAAACCAAATTATCTCTCCAAAACTATGGGAAAACCAAACAAAAGTTAAAAAAGAAGTAAAAAAGGTTCATATACACCGAGAGCTCCTGCTACAAAGTCATACTGAAGTCTTCAAGCTAGTAGGTAGAATGTGTTGGAGGGGAAAAGGAAAGCTCATTCAACTTATTTGGGTCAACTTTCCCTCTGTTTATGAGCAAGAGGACATTGGCAGAAAAAATTGAGATGTCAGTGGGAATTCTTCTTGTCATGATGCTTCACTCAAGCACCTTCATTTCTCTTATTATGTCAAGACATTTATTTTAAAAACATAAAACCAGCAGTTAAAGAGTAACTCACTCCCTAGCGAGAGGTCTCTTCCTCTTTCTCTTCCAGCTGCCTCCCAAAGTCAAAGAGTCTGCTTTGTATTTAACTTAGTCCACTGTCTATGGGAAGGATTGTCAGGGTTGCTTAGGGAGAGAGGGACTCAAGTTATTGTCTTTGAACCCACCAGATAACTTGGTCTTTGCAATCAAGAAATAATCTTTACATTTTTTTTTTTACTGTAATTTATTTGAAACCTGAGTAAGCATTTTTCTCTATTTTGTGCTTTTAGTTTATTCTGAAATAGGGAGTAAACACTTTGAGAACTTCCCTTCTACAAACCCAGAGAGATATGAAAACATGGACTCTGGCCATATTTTTGGTCAGATAAAAGCCATGAGCCCTGGACTTCTAGGAAAATGGTAGTATGAGCAGATCTAAGACCCTAACCTTCCCCATATGAACACCATAAAAAAGCAAAAGAAATCCATGCTCAACTCTGTAAGAACTCTGAAAAAGGCAGGCAAAGGATGATTGCAAACTAAAGCAAGATCAGGATAATCTTTAAACATTCCATTCAAGTGCTGCAGTCTGATGGCTGCAGAGGAGCCCCAGCTGTCCCATGTTTCCTCTGTGCACTCAAAGGGCCCTGATTTCTGATTCCAAGGTAAATAGGATGTATCTTGCTGGTGGACTGTTCACGGTGCATGTTTTGACTGGTCTGAGATGGTCTAAAGAATTTTTACTCCACTCTGACCTAAATTGGAGCCTTCACAGAAAATAGGATGGAGCAGTGAGCTGTGTGAACAGTGTGTCTTTTCTGATACATGTAGGAGATGCCAGAAGGCCAGAGTTCTTATGGGACAGGGAAGGGAGTGATGACCAAAGGCTGAAGCTATGCTCATCAAAGAGTTTCTTGCAGAAATTAGCACATTCAAATGCATTACTTATTTAGGGGGATAGAGAATGATAACACATTGTAGTAGTCTGATGCCCTAGTTTCCACAAAGAAATCATAACACACAAAAGAAATTGAAAATGATGAGCTATTCAAATGATCCAAATGAAGAGAGAGAAATAATCTCTACAGACATCCAGATAATGGTTATATTTTGTTGTTGTTGTTGTTATTTGCCGTCAAGTCAGCCCTGACTCATAGTGACCCCTCCTTGGGTTTTCGAGGCAGTGTCACTACGGAAGTAGGATTGCCCAACCTTCCTTCCGAGGAGTGGCTGGTGGATATATTAGGAGACTGTAATGAAGCAATTTAAAACATGCTCTTATAATGAAAGACAACACAAAAAACTAAAGGAAATCAGGAAAACAATGCATGAACAAAACAAGAATGTTAATAAAGAGACTCTATAAGAATGAAACAAACAGAAATACTTGAATTAAAAGATACAATAACTGAGATGAAAAACTCATGGAAAGGCATTAACAACTGATTTGAGGTGATAGTGCAATAGTCGATACAGTAATCTAAATTATGGAATCTGAAGAGCAACAAAAAAGGAGGATCAAGACTGCTGATAATAGTGGAGACTTCCAGTAAGATGGAGGAGTAGGCAGACAAGCAACAAAGACCCTCTTCAACAAAGAAAAGAGAAACCAATTGACAGAGATACAGAAGATAATCCAGAGCCCTGAGCTTTGAAAGGAACTATACAGAAGTGGATTAGGCACCAACTATTGGAAAAACCAGAATGAAAATGGTGAGTACAGACATGGTTGGAGTTGCAGACTATCTCCTACTGTGAGGGGCCAACAGCCTGAATATTTCTAAGTGGTGTAGGGACCTGAGAATTGACCTAAAGATCAGCCCTGGTCACCAAGGGCTGCAGGGATGACTGCACTGGTGGCCTATGACTAGGAAAGGAAACAGCAAGGAGGGAGACACCCTGAGCTGTGGACTTTCTGCTGTCTGGAAGGTGCAGCCATTTTGAATGTTTACAAGTGGCAGCCATTTTGGATTTTAAAATGAAAGCATTCTCATTTGGATTCCAGGGACCTAAGAAAAGGCTCTATTTGCCAAGGTTGACAGGGACTTATGAGAGGCTGACAACAGGAAAGGAGACAGATGGAGAGTGTACAAGTTCTGTCAACTAATGAATAGAGGAGCACAGCACAGTACCCTGCTTATGTAGATAACATACAAACAAAACAAAGAAAATGAAAATCATGGACAAGTCACTCCAACAGACAATTACCAATTCAATATAAACACAAAAATGTCACAATGCCTCAGAAACAACAGAGCATCACAGTCCACTCAAAGAAGCAAGATAAAGCAGGAAACAAGGGACCACAATACAAACCCAAAACAGGAAAATGCAGCATTGGAACTCCCTGATAAGGAATTCAAAAGAATTGTATTTAGGGAGAAGAGTTCCAGTAAGATGGTGGACTAAGCAGAAAGACTCCACAGACCCTCTTCAACAAAGAAAAAGAGAAACCAATTAACACAGACACAGAAGATAATCCTGGACCTCTGAGCCTTGAAGGGGAGGTTATAGAAGTAGACTAAACCCCAACTAGCAGAAGAATTTGCATGAAAATACCAAAAAAGGAGACAGATGGAGCTGCAGTCTGGCAGTGATCCTGAAGGCATGGCACAGACAGCTTGGAGATTCCTGAGTGGTGGTAGGACCTAAGAATCAACCTAAAAATCAGCCCTGCTAGCCAGGGACTGCACAGAAGACTGCACTGGTGGTTGGGGAATAAATAGAGAAAGTGAAGAGAAAGGCAGGCTGAGCTGTGGACTTTTGCCAGTCTGGAGGTCGCCACCATTTTGAATGTTTAAAAGCAGCTTGACTATTTTGGATATTTAAAGAGACAGCACTCTCACAGATTCCTGGGCTTAAGAACACGCTCTGCTTGCCAGCAACTCCAAGGACACTCTGGACCTGCAAGACTGAAAAGGTGCGGCATTCCTCTTGTTACTCTTATACCCCACACCCGCTTGGTGAATGGAGGTGTGGCCATCCCCCACTCCTACCTACTTTCTGGGCTCACAGGAACTCCATCACAGTCTGTGTGCTCAGACAGAGCCTGGGTGCTCTGCCCTGTCCTCCACCGATTTTTTTCTCTTTTTTTATTTTAATTTTTTTCTTTTTCACTTTCTTTTTTCTGGTGATTAGTTTGCTTGTATTTTTCTGTTTTTAAACAACTATTATTATTAATATTAATACTTTTGTCCTTTTTACTATCATTCTTACTCTTCCCCTCTCAGGTCCTAGTTTTCAGCATTTTTTCTTTTCCCTGTTCCTGGTTGAATTTTTTTTTTTTAAGTTTTTTTCCCCCCTTTCAAGGTTAACCCTGTTCCTTGTTTTTCTTTTATGCATTTTTCCCATTTTTTCTCCTTCATTATTCTCCTTCTGTACCTTTTTTCTCTTAGTGCCATATCCCCAGATATTGCAGGTTTTCTTGTCTTTTCTTCTTCTTTTTCCCTTTTTTGGTTACTGTTCCTGTGTGATTACATGGTGTGTTTTTTGTCCATGTGCTTTTAGTTTTTTGATGGTTATTCAATTGTAATTTTTGTCTGAGTGGGAGACAGCAACAGTCCCCATAAGACACAGCTACACTCACACCTCCTGCAGCTTCACTTACTGAGCGAGAGCCACTACCACCTTCTCCACCAACAGCCCAATGATAAAAAACCACCAAGGCGAGCCTGAATTACCTTTGGCTGCTCTTCTCAAATAGTTAACAGAGATCTAAATACAACAACACCATGATGCCTCAGAGACAACAGACCCTCACATTCTACACAAAGAAGCAGGATAAAGTGGTAGAAATAAGGGAGCAGGATACAGACCCAGAACACATCCCTGAGGAAGAAGCAGCATTGGAACTCTCTGATAAAGAATTCAAAAGAATTATATTTAGGTATCTTCAAAGGATTGAGAGACAGACCAGAGAAAATATGGAAAAAACCTTAGAAGAATTTTGGAAGAAAATACAAGAACAAAATGACAAAATAAATGAAAAATTAGAAATGATTCTAAATCTACAGATAGAAATCCAGAAGATTACTACTAAATTGTCAGAAATAGATAACACATTGGAAGGGCAAAGGAGTAGAATGGATGCCATGGAAGACAGAATTAATGAGATTGAAGACAAATACCTGAATACTTCTTTGGAAAGGGATCAATCAGAAAAAAAAAAATTAAAAAAAAATGAAGAAAGCCTCAGATTCATGTGGGATACCATCAAAAGGAATAACTTATGTGTCATTGGAATTCCAGACAGGAAGAGAAAAAGAAAACCACTGAGAAAATTGTCCAAGATTTGCTGGAGCAGAACTTCCCTGAAATGATGAAAGAGGAGAATATGTCCATTCAGGAAGTCCAACGAACCCCAAACAGAATAGACCCCAAAAGAAAATCACCAAGACACATCATCATCAAACTCATCAAAAACAAAGACAAAGACAGAATCCTGAAAGCAGCATGGGAAAAACAAAAAGTTACCTACAAAGGACAGCCAGTAAGAATAAGGTCTGATTTCTCAGCAGAAACCATGCAAGTGAGAAGGCAATGGGATGGTATATATAAAACACTGAAAAAGAAAAATTTTCAACCAATAATTATATATCCGGCAAAATTGTCCCTCAAATATGATGGTGAAATTAGGAGATTTCCAGATAAGCAGAAACTAAGGGAATTTGTTAAAACCAGACCAACCTTACAAGAGATACTAAAGGGAGTCCTTTGAACAGAGAACCAAAAATAGCAAATAACAACTGTCCATTAATACACAAGATGACATAACCCAGAAACCACAGCTATGAACATATCCAAAGTAAAATGAACTTACAAGATTGTAAAAAGGGAACAAGAGACATCATTTGGCAAGTGAGGACAACTACAAACAAAAAGAAGAAAAAGCCTGTGTAGTTACAGAACTTCTAAATGGCGAGGAAATAAAGAGAGTTGCAGGATAGAATGGACTGTTCTAAACTCGGGGAGAAAATTATACATTATGCTGAGTGAAACAAGTCAGTCACAAAAGGACAAATATTGTATTAGTCCATTATTGTAAAAATTAAGGAAAGGTTTATCTATAGAAGGAAATTTTCTTTATTGGTTACCAGGGGTGGGAGGAGAGGGGAAGAAACACTGTTAGATAGATAGAGATAAGTCTTGATTTGGGTGAAAAGAAGGGCAATGTACCAAATGTGAGTGACAAATATAGTGGCTTTGAGGATGAGAAAGACATAGAGAGGTACATGGGAGGTACAGACAACAAAGATGAACCCTTTTGCACATACAGTACTGCATTGTCAGTGAA
>NW_006921808.1:2273556-2279386 GCF_000298275.1 Orycteropus afer afer
CTGCAGCCTATACAACTATGAGACCAGAAGAACTAGATGGTGCCCGGCTACCACTGTCATCCACTTGGAAGGGGATCTATGTAGGAGATCCCTGATAGAGAGGGAGAACAATGTGGAACAAAACTCAAAATCATGTTGTTGTTGTTGTTGTTATGTGCCATTGAGGTGGACCCTCATAGCGACCCCTCCTTGGGTTTCTGAGGCAGTATCATTTCGGAAGTAGATTGCCCCATCTTCCTTCCGAGGAGTGGCTGGTGGGTTTGAATCACCAGCCAGCCTTCTGGTTAGCAGTCAAGTGCCTTAGCCACTATGGAAGGGGAAAGAGAAGCATTGCCTGGAGGCAATGACATCACTGGAGGGCTGTAGGGAATGCTACTGCACTAGGTGCACTATTAGACGGGGTTAACTCCAAAATGACTGTCAATAAAATTTTTGTGCAGTGTTTCAGCAGAAATTAATCATTTAGAAAAAAAAATATCCTGTAGTTAGTTAGCTTGGGCAGTCTACTTCTATAGTGATACTGCTTCAAAAACCCAAGGAGGGGTCACTATGAGTTGGATCTGACTCAATGGCAGTGAGTTTGGTTTGGCTTGGTAATTAGTTATAACAACAGCAAAAAACATTTTTCATAAGCCCAGTTTACATGTATCAATATATCTACAAGGTTAAAACTATCCTAATTCACTTTTTGAATAATTTAATGTGCTCTGTCAGAGCTGTCCTTACTACTCAGTTACAATGATGATTCTAATCAAGTGGTTTTGTCAGCACAAGTTACAAGCTTGTATTGTTATTTTTGTTGCTGCTGGTGTTTTTATATTTTTGTTATTAAGTGACATCTGTCAGGTCTGACTCATAGGGATCCTATGTACAACAAAATGAAACACTGCCTGTTTCTGTGACATCCTCACAATCCCGGCTATGCTTGAGTCCCTTGTTGCAGCCACTGTATCAATCCATCTCTATCAATCCATCTTCCTCTTTTCCACTGACCTTGTATTTTACCAAGCATGATGTTCTTCTTTAGGGACTGGTCCCTTCTGATAACATATCCAAAGTATGTGAGACAAAGTCTCATCATCTTAGCTTCTAAGGAGCTTTTGGGCTGTACTTCTTCCTAGACAGATTTGTTCATTTTTCTTGCAGTCTGTTGTATGGCCAATATTCTTCGCCAGTACCATAATTAGATTGTACCATTTTTTCTTTTGTTTCCCTTTTTCATTATCTAGTTTTCATTCATTTTTTAAAAAAAATTAGCTCACTTTATTTTTCTTGTATAAAAACCACTATGTGGTGACTACAGCTGAAGCCTGGGCCCTCTGCATGTAGGCTCTGATGTGGGTCTTCACAAGATGGTCAGTAAATACTGGTAGGAAGACTTGGTGAACACAGTCTCCTTTCAGAGGTTATTGGTGAGATAGCTGTAGGTCTTGGAGATGACATCACAGGTGTCCTTGGTGAAGTTGCCCAGGGTGACAATGCACCCCCTGGCTGAGTTGTTGTAGTTGTCAATACTGGCCATCATAAATAGCTTCTTGGACATGGATGCAGAGACTATGGCAGTGCTTCTGGAAGTGAGGATGAAGTGCACCAGTACAGAACCAAAATGGCCAGTCACCTAGCATGGTACAGTGTGGGACTTGCCTATATTGTTTCCCCAGTAGCCCCACTGTACTAGGCCAATGGAGAACTTGGCCAGGATAATGGTCCCATGGATGGAGGTAGCCACCCGCTTGGAACATGTGATAGCTGGAGCTGTGTGTCAACTTGGCTGGACCACAATTCTGTGTGGTTTAAGCAATTGTGATGTGGGTTGTTCCAATGATAGGATCAGATGTATATATTTTGAGTGGCCAATCCATTGAAAGGGAGTTTTCCTAGGTCTGCTTCCAATAAAATTATGGACATTCCTCATTCGTTGGAGTCAACAGCCAGTGTACTGCCTGCCAACCTTGAGCTCCTCAGCGCCTGCAGCTGTGTGATTCAGGAAAAGCCTCCAGCTTGAGGTTTGATCCAAGAATTTGGGACTTGCCAGCTTCTCTAAGTGTGTGAGCCATTTTCCTAAGATAAATTTCTCTTTGTCTCTCTATATAAGTTTTACTGGTTTTGTTTCTCTAGAGAACCCAGTCTAACACAGAGCACTTAACACCCATGCTGTTGTGGTCACTGTAGCTCCTCAATGGAGACAAATGCTTTGAACCTAGTCCTCTGGTCGATGCCGGTGCTTCTGCACAGGCATGATTGTCAAACCCTCGTCCTTAAGGGATATCCCCTAGAATAAGAGATGATCTCAGACTTCTTGATGGACAAGGGAAAAAGATAGATCTCCAGGGACTTGATCTTCATGTCCTTAACCAAACCACCCAGCTTGGTAGACAGGGAGCAACTCTTTTTCATCAGTTTTGCCTCCGCTAGCTGTGAGGCCTTGGCAACAGCCCTGACCACCCCCTCAACCCTGGTCTGGCAGGCCACTGCCAAAATCTCCTCAGAAGGCTCTCATCCCCCAGGGGGCCTCCAGGCACTCCTGCTGCACCAGTGTCATCTGCCATTTGGTGTTTTCTTGGAGAAGCAGCAACTCATTCATTGTTTTTATAGTCACAGATTTTGTCAAATTTTCTGGTGTTTTAGCTGCAATATTGTGGTAATTAGTGTTTGTGAACCTATATCAATAAATTCTTTAAGGATAAAATAGTAATTAAAGGAAAAGAAAGAGAAAAATAATAAAAAGGCTTCTGTTCAGTTACTGATAATTTTGTAACTAATACTGTTGGGAATTCAATGTAGAAAGATTTTACAAAACAATTTTGTTGTTAAAAACCAAAAAAAAAAAAAAAAAAGAAAAGCCAAACCCACTGCTATGGAGTCACTCCAAAGCACAGAGACCCTGTAAGACAGAATAGAACTGCCCCATGGGGTTTCCAAGGTGGCAAATCTTTATGGAAACAGACTGGGTCATCCTTCCTCCACAGAGCATCTGGTGGGTTCAGAACCATTGACTTTTTGGTTAGGAGCTGAATGCTTTAACCATTACACCACTAGAGCTCCTGTTCAAACCCACCAGCCACTCTGCAGGAGGAAGAGGGGGCAATCTACTTTCATAAAGATTTACTGACTCGAAAATCCAATAGGGGTAGCTATGAGTCAGAATAGACTAAATGGCATTGGGTTGGGTTTGGTTTTTATTCATATAATCTCTGAATTATTACATTTAAAAAATTTACAACTATATTTAACACACATCATTCTAAGATTAAAATTGATAATAAATATTACTAAGGATTTTGTATGGTTTGGTAGGGGTGGAGTTCCACAGGGGATGATGCCATGAGTTACTTCAGTAGGTTACACCAACCTTAGTGACACCACTGCCTAGGGGACACTGAGATTAAGGGTGATTTAAAATAGTGATGGTTGCAAAACATATAAACATAATTAATGTCACTGAATTGTACTTGTAAAAAAATGTTGAAATGGCAAATGTTTTGTTATATATATATTTTACTACAATAAAAACAAAACAACAAAAAAATTCTATTCTCTGTTTGGCTTTTCCATCTGAAAAAAGATGAACACATTTACGAACAATGCTCCTCCACTACAGGGCCTTTATAAGGAGCCCCATTCTAACATTACCACTTAAACCAGTGTAACCAGCAAGATAAGCTCTTTCATGGAGGTCCTGAGAAGCACCTGCTATACCCTCTGAAAACTAAAAAGTTGGCCTTTTCTTTTTTAAAAAAAAATCCTCCAACAATCCATTTTGCTTGGCCTCTTCTGACTGAAATGGAAGTTAGTTAGCCTGTAATAGAGCTCTGGGTCATATAAAGGATGAGCTAGGTCGAGCAACTGATCATGGCATCCTGGATCATTGCATCCTCCTTGTAATCTGGGAGCTTCTTTTTCTTATACAATTCCTTATTTGTCAGCATTGTTCTGACATGAACAATAATGTCAGCAATAATGATCAGCTGGATTTGCCTTTTGGGGACATATGTTCTATGTGTAGGAATGGAGGAATAGTAGGATTGAAGGGAACTTTCTTTTTCTCTCTCCAAAGAGAAACTCCCCACAAAGCAATAAAACTGCAATAAGATTTGAAGAGAGCTTTCTAGCTACCATGAAGTTAGTCCCTGATTTCAATGCTATGTCTTTTAGCACAGTTCCTTTCCCACCAACTGTCTTCTATGACACCATGGAGCTAAATAGCAGAACTGCTGAAATAACAGTCAAGGGAGAGGGAAATTAAAGGCATCAGCAAGGGAAGCAAGATTTTTTAAGCAAAAAAGTAATGAGGTCATAACCAATAAAACAGATAGAAGCAAGATGTCTGCTCCAGGTGGCATGAGACAGAGAAGTCTTTTGGGTAGAAATATGTCTAGGATGAGAGAAATGTACTTGGCAAGTGGGCAGTGAGGATAACAGCTTACATTAATTACCACAGATCTTGGCACTTTCCTAGACTACTCATAAATATTCACTTGTTTGATCACATTACCACCTTGTGTTTAAGGGGCAGATATTAACCTCATCTTACGTATGGGAAAAAGTGATAAGTTTTCCTCAGGGCAGATATGGATCTAGTACTCAATAACAATACTTTTTGACCAAGCTATGCTGCTCAAGCCAATGCTCACCTATTGGATAAAAGGACACTAAGATGAGTTTTCTAGATAATGCAAAAAGGTACTGGGGAAAATGTTTAAATAGGGAACAGATGTAGTAAGACTCTGCCATACTTACAGACTGACGAAATACCACAATATTTAACCATATCTATCACTTTCAAGGAGGAGATGAATCTGTCCTCCCTGTCTTCCCCTTAAGGGACACTGAAGATCTGGGCATGAGTATTATAATACGGTCAGTGTCTCTGGACTCACCTTGTATTTTCTCTAGGGGCACAAATCAATATGCTTGTCAGCTCTGAATTGGTCTGATAGAATCATCTTCTCTTCTGGGATATTCATACATATAGGTCTCCCCCCTGCTCCTCCAAATCCCCAAATGAATGAGCTTTCTCAAATGTGGGTCTTAGTGCCCTGTCATGTTTTCTTCTCTTTGTCTCCCTCAACCCCTACCATCTCCAAAAACCCTCACCAAGTGGAATGTTCTCAATTTAATTCTGAGATGATAAGCTCCATAGCCATTATTTCTAGCATTTTCTGTTAGCCTGCATTCTGATTTGTTTTTCTTTGTGGCATCAGTGGAGCCCAAGACCCCATCACAAGTAATTGAGAAAATTGACTTGCTAGTCACTATTGCTTTGTTCTGTTGTTCTGTTGTACATAGGTTCGCTATAAGTTGGAATCGACTTGATGGCACCTAACAACAACAATCATCACTGTTGACTTGTTAGATACTGTAAACTTACAAACCCCGAGGATTCAAAGACATATTTAGAATCAAATTATTCATGTGATGGATGAGACCTCCAGAATCATACAATGTTGGAGCTTGAACAGATCTTAAAGGTTTTCACAAAAATTCCTCATTTGATAAAAGAGGAAACAGAATTCCACAGATGTTAAGTGATTTGTAAAAAGTAATTCCCTCTTCTGTGCTCTTCCCACTATTCCAACTCACCTTTATTTCACCCTACCCTATTTGTAGGTATAATTGCTTTTATGTCAATTGCTTCTTCCTAAACATCTTATAAGGTAAAGTGTTTTTAGGCCTGGAATGCAGAAGGTAATTAAAGATTATCGTAATCCCTTAAAACAGGGCATGCTACCAGTAAAGTCGGGTCAATTCAACGGCAAATAATTACAATAACAACAACCAGTAAAGTCTTCTCTACATCTAATTTTCATTTTTCTTTTTTTTTTTTTTT
>NW_006921808.1:2286285-2294395 GCF_000298275.1 Orycteropus afer afer
TATTTTCACGCAAATTCTTCTGCTAGTTGGGGTTTAGTCCAAATCTGCATCCTTTCCTTTAAGGCTCAGGGGTCCAAGATTATCTTCTGTGTCTGTATTTATTGGTTTCCCTTTTTCTTTGTTGAAGAGGGTCTGTGCAATCCTTCTGCCTAGTACGCCATCTTGCCCCGCCTCCTAATTTTCATTTTTCTTGCTCTAATCTTTTGTAAGCATTCTCAGTAAAGAGAGGAAAGTGACCTCTATTTTTATGCACTTTTCCATAAGCATCAAATAGATAAATTTGCCCTGCCCATGGCTTTTCTCTCCTCCTCTAGGCTAGCCTTGTTTTGTTGAAGTTAAAGAATCAGAACTTCTAACCTCACAAGCCATCCACTTAAACCGCTAAAGTCAAATAAAGGTTAGTAATATCTTTAAAAGCTTTTTCTTTCATTTCATTTCAAAGTTCAGGCTGATTTATTAGTTAAAGCTAGCTTTAGGCTGCTGGTACCCAAGCCTGTCAGAGAGCAAAACTGGGACAGAAAACAATATAGGGGTCCTTATATGTGAGAACTGCTCAGGTACACTGGGGCAGGTTTTGGAAAAGCTGCCTTGAAAAGTATTTGAGAACCTGCCAAGAAGTCAAGCTAAAAATATGCATGGAACCAACATGATCAAGGAGAAATGCAGAGGAGTGTGAGCTCTGCTAGGAAGGCGTGATACTCAGAGCCCTGGAGCCAGACTGCTGCACATACTCAGACTTCTGCTCTAGGGATTGACCAAGAGTCAGGTTGATGTACTTGGGGAGGAATGGGTGCATCTAGTTTTAGGCTCTTGTTTTAGATCTGAATCAGTCCAGTCCAGCAGTGCATCAAACATATCATGCCCTAGACTTGCAAATACAAGACTACAGCACTCCTTGGGAAAGTTTGCATTTCTTCAGGAAGTTTAGGAGGCCTTCTGGTGGCTCCCATTGCTCTTTGTAACAATTGTACCTTGGCTTTATGGCTTCCTGTCTGCCCTAGTCTCAGGATCCTTCCTTTCTAATACTTAGTTATGTATCTCTAGTTTACCTCTTCTAGTTATGAACTTTCTGTTAATTACTGGGAACAGTTTATTATTAGCATATTCCCTCCTTTTCTTCCAGGGCTTCTTTCAACAATGCCAATTATTATGCAGGCTCTTGTTCTCCAGGCATGAAGAGCCCACTTCCTTTAATCTATGTGTCTAGTATGTTTCCAAATTTCAGAAGCCTCCTTCAAATGCCTCTTGACTTGAGAAGCAAAGAATGAGGAATGTTGAGTGTGTGTGTGGGGAGCAGTCTTGCATTCTTCCTGAGGGTACACTCAGCAACAGGATTTCCGTGTTGATCAAAAGTATGACTGTTCACCATGAGCATCTTCCTGTTCATTCTTTTAAATAAAATTTGTAATTTGAGACAGAAAGCTACTTTTGAAGAATCTATAGTCTAAAGGCAGACATTATCATTTGGGCAACCATCCACAGGACATGAAGAAAAAAGTTTTTTTTTTTTTTAAATAATTCAAGCATTAAGTACTTATATCATGCATAAACCAAAAACCAAACTCACTGCTGTCGAGTTGGATCCATCTTATAGCGACCCCTCCTTGGGTTTCCAAGGCAGTATCACTACAGAAGTAGATTGCCCAGTCTTTCTTCCAAAGAGTGGCTGGTGGGTTTGAACTTCCAGCCTTCTGATTAGCAGTCAAATGCCTTAGGCACTATGCCACCATAGGTCCTTATATGGTGCATAGATGAAGGCAAGTGTATTTGTCACCTGGTGTAATTTGGTTAATCTGTCCCTGGATGTTCCCTAAAGAAACTCTTCCTCCCCTGTACCTCAGACTATTTTTCAAAGTCCATTCCTTTTAGAGGACAGAGGTGCAGATCTATGTGGTCTCCATATTGTAGAATCTTATTGCTAATTTTGATTTTTGAGAGGGATAGATTGAGGTAGCTGTCATGAAGTCACTCCCGAAAACGGAGTGTTGCTGATGAACTTTTGGGAAGTTTGTCAAAATTTAAAATATGTTTTCATTTGTTCAGTTTGACCCATTTGCACAATTTCATTTTGAGTGCTATATAGAAATATACTAAGTCACTATTTAAAAAAAAAAAAAAGAAAAAGAAAACCTGACAAACAAGTTTACTTTGAGGGTATATAGGCTTTGCTTTACCTAGGAACTCTGAAGTGCTATACATTTTATGGAGGGGGAAATGGTAAGCTCCTACTTTGGAATCCAGGTAAGTTGAAGCCACTTTACTTTGGCCAGAGCCAAGATCACTTTCTCATTAGAGATAGGAAGAAAGGGTGAGCCCCTGGAGCAGGGCTCTGAGTTCAATAACCTGCCCTGCCTTTGGAAATCATAGTGCCTCCTTGCTTATGTGACCCTTCAGATGTTTCTGACTGAGCTGAGCAGTTTATAAGGACTAGTCCCCACCCACTGCCATCGAGTTGATTCTGACTCGTAGTGATGCTATAGAAAGTAGAACTTCCCCATACATTTTCCAAGGCTGTAATTCTTTATGGAAGTAGACTGAGTCATCTTTCCTCTGCAGAGCAATTGGTGGGTTCAGAACCACTAACTTTTTGGTTAGCAGCTGAGTGCTTTAACCACTGTTCCACCAGAGCTTCCTAAGGCCTTACTAGGAGGATGCATTAATCTTTATCTCCAATGCTGCTAACATGACTGGTGAGTCCTAGATCTCTTGGAGATAGAAGTGATTGACTCTGTACCCCATATTCTCTTGGCTTTCCATAGTGGGGTTACTGGCCAGAGCTGGTGCAGTTCCCCTCTGACCACTGTGTCCATCTAATGGTGTTGCTGACATTTTGTACAAATTTAGGAGAGGTTTGTGCCTTAGGCTATCTGACTTTCTACCACTACACCCCTAACCTCATGTCACCCTCAACCCAGTCATTACTGTACTCCACCAAAATCAATAACCCAAAGTCCGTTATGGGCCTTTACCCTTGTTCTCTGCAGGACACCAAGTGGTCCATTTGGATCAGCTACATATTCTGGATTTCTTACCTTAGGTAGAAGCTAGGGGATAGCAGGAGAGCAGGGCTTTTGTTTGTTTTGTGTTTAGTAGGTGTTAAATAATAGTAGATGAGAAAGATTTGTGGCAAGGTTGAATCCTTTTACTTTTACATTATTTATTCAATTTGAATGCTGAACAAATAATTTGAGAAGCTGAACTATATGAATAAGATCTTGACATCAGGATTGGA
Organism: Orycteropus afer afer; assembly: GCF_000298275.1. Taxonomy (NCBI): domain Eukaryota; kingdom Metazoa; phylum Chordata; class Mammalia; order Tubulidentata; family Orycteropodidae; genus Orycteropus; species Orycteropus afer. The sequence continues at coordinate 2,289,518 of NW_006921808.1, forward strand.
GGATTAGTCATTAACATTATGAGATATGCATATGCATAACTTGCTTGCCAGAAATGACAATGACTTGAAGTATTTACTGATGAGGGTAAGATGATAGCTTTCAGTATGGATTACACTTTAATGTGAAAAAAATGAAAATTGTCACAACTGGACTAAAAAGTATCATGGTAAGTGAAGAAATTGAAGTTGTCAGTGATTTCATTTTACTTGGATCAACTATCAACATCTATAGAAGCAACAGTCAATAAGTCAAATGACATAATATATGGAGAAAACTGCTGCAAAATACCTTTTCAAAGTTTTAAAAAGCAAAGCAAAAATGTCACTTTGATGACTAAGTATATCTGACCCAAGCCATGGTGTTTTCAATTGTCTCATAGTGTGCAAAATCTGGACAATAAAAAAGGAAGAATTGATGCTTTTGAATTGTGGTAATGGCAAAGAACATTGAATACACATGAACTGCCAAAAGAATGAACAAACCAGTCTTACAAAAAATACAACCAGAATGCTCCTTAGAGGAGAGGATGGTAAGATTTAGGTTTGCTTATATTGGACACATCATCAGGAAAGACCGTTTGCTAGAAAAAGACATCATGTTTGGTAAAATTAATGTGTAGTCAGCAAAAATAAAGAAACACTTAATGAGATGGATTGACACAATGGCCTCAACAATGGACTCAAATATATCAATGATTGTGAAGATGGGACAAAGCTGGTCATGTTACCATGAGTTGGAGCCAATTAAACAGCAGCTACAACAGTAAGTGTTGCATGAATAAATAACTTAATGAATGGGATGAAGGGTAGAGAAACACAGGACGAGAACTCTTTGACACAAAGCAAATACAGGGAAGCACATGAACATATGAGAAAGGACATAGCCTGAAACAAAAACAACAACAACTCCCATGAGGACCTCTGACTCTTTTTCTGACATTACTTTTCTGGGAAGTTACTATAAGTGTGAGAATGGCTTACACATGAAGTGAAAGAGGGCAGAGCCCAACAAAAAAATCTCAGCATGAAACCATAACTGATGCAGTGAGAAAACAAGCCATTAGAGAAACATCCAAAAGCCATTGGTCTGCTGAAGAGGCAGCGGGATAGGCAGTTAAAGCTACATACCTAACTCATGTATTTGCAGAGAGAGGATTATGAAGAGTGAGCTCCAGGGCTCATGTAAGACAGGAACCTGAGGAAGGGGTTGCTGAGTAAGGGACAAAAGGAAATGTGGTGGTGTGATGCTGAGGAACAGAATCATCACACAACTTTTAACTGAATTTATGCTTCCTTCTTCTTGGCCAAGGATGTTTATTTTAGCTATTGAGAGAGGCTTTTGTGACTATTTTCTCTGAGGGTCATGTTATTTTGAAAACTAAGAATAAGCAAAAATTCCAAATTCCCATTATATGCTGGACAATCTGCTAACTGCTTCCACCAACTCTTTTTCAGTTAATTTTTTCAGCCCTTTGGTCAAGGAGGTCTCATTTTTCTTCTCTTTAAAGATGCAAATTAGAGAACAATCGCACAACCCTCAAAAAACAGCCAGAAATAGGATTTTGACCCAGGACTGTCTGACTCCAATTCAAGTGCTCTTCCAACCACTTTAAGTTAGCTGAATCTTCTTCAGAAGCAAACACATGATGTAGGCAGATTCCAGGAGGGAGACAGATCCAATAGGAAGCATGTGGAGTTCTAAGCATTGGATTTCTGATGATATTAGGACTGACACAGGTAGAGTCCAAGATCATGGAATTCATTTAATTCTAGATGAAAACAATAATAAAAGCTGACCTTCACTGAGATGGGTTTGCCACATCTCACACACTCTTCTCAAGAAGATCCTGCCATGTCTGTTGGAGCATTCACTTTTGGATCCTTGAGGTCACCATGTTTTGAGGAAGCCCAGGCCACATGGAAGGGTCATGTGTAGATGCTCAATAAGAGTCAATTGAGCTGAGTAGAGTCAAATGAGCTCTAAACCAATGACTGGCGTCAGCTGCTGGCTACTCAAGTGGCCATCTTGGACATTCAGCTGAGTTGAGATTTCAAATGACTACAGCTTCAGTGGACTTCTGAATGAAACTGCAAGAGACCCCAAGTGTGAACTGCCAGCTACTCTTGTCTCCTAAATATATGACCTACAAGATTACGAGTAAAACAAAATAGTTGTTTTAAGTCAGTAAGTTAGTGGGGTGCTGTGAATGTTATGTAAAAATAGGAAAACAGAACAACAACTCACAATCTCCTGGTCCAGTCTCCCTCTTAGTGCAGACACCATTCTTATAATGATAACTCATTGATGTCAAGTTCCTTCTGACTCAGCTACCCCATTGGGTTTCCAAGGCTGTAAATCTTTATAGAAGTAGATTGCCCCATCTTTCTTCCATGGAGCATCTGGTGGGTTTGAACTACTGATCCAGTTAGCAGTCAAATGCCTTATCCACTATGCCACCAGAGCTCCTTCTTCTAATGTGTAGTGGTAAATAATTATGATTTTAATATGCATTTCTTTGATGACTACTGAAACTCAGATATTTTCACATATTTAACAGCCATTTGGATATCCTCTTCTGTGAATTGCTTGTTTAGGTTTCTTAGCCATTTTTCTTTGCAGTGTCTGTCATATTCTATAACCTGTAAGAAATATATATAGATATTCTAAGTATACATATTGTTTGTGTAAGGTGCCATGGAGTCAGTTTTGACTCATAGTGACCTTATGTACAACAGAACAAAACATTATCTGGTCCTGAGCCATCTTCACAATCGTTGCTATGTTTGATCTCATTGTTTCAGTGACTGTGTCAACTCATCCTGTTCAGGGTCTTCCTATTTTTCAGTGACCTTCTACTATACCATGCATGATATGCTTCTTCAGAAACATATCTCTCCTGGTAACACGATTTAAGTACAAGACAAAGTCTGACCAGTCTTGCTTCTAAGGAACATTCTGGTTGCACTTCTTCTAAGACAGATTTGTTCCTTCTTCTGGCAGTCTATAGTGTAGTCAATAGTCCTTGCCAACACCACATACATCCATTTCAGGAAGTGCCATGTGATCAAGAACAAATGATACTGAAGGAAGAAGTCAAAGCTGCACTGAAGGAATTGGTGGAGAACAAGGCTCCAGGAATTGACAGCATACCCACTGAAATGTTTCAACAAATGGATACCCCACTAGAGGCACTCACTCAGCTATGCCAAAAGATTTGAAAGAGAGCTACCTCTCCAACTGACTGGAAGAGATCCATATTTGTGCCCATTCCAAAGAAAGGTGATCCCATAGAATGTGAAAATTATAGAAAAATATCATTAATATCACACACAAGTAAGATCTTACTGAAGATAATTCAAAAACGGTTGCAGCAGTATATTGACAGAGAACTTCCAGAGGTGCAAGCTGGATTCAGAAGAGGATGTGGAACAAGGGATATCATAGCTGTTGTCGGATGGATCTTGGCTCAAGGCAAAGAATACCAGAAAGATGTTTACTTGTGTTTTATTGACTATGCAAAGGCATTTGATTGTGTGGATCATGACAAATGGATAACATTGAGAAGGATGGGAATTCCCAAACACTTGATTGTACTCATGAGGAACATGTACCTTGACCAGGAGGCTGTCGTTCAAATGGGACAAGGGGACCCTACATGGTTTAAAATCAAGAAGGGAGTGCATCAGAGTTGTATCCTTTTCCCACACTTATTCAATCTATATGCTGTGCAAATAATCCGAGAAGCTGGACTATATGAAGAAAAATGTGGCATCAGGATTGGATGAAGAATCATTAACAACCTGAGATATGCAGACGATACAACTTTGCTTGCTGAAAGTGAGGATGACTTGAGGCACTTACTGATGAAGGTTGAAGAATACAGTCTGCAGTATGGATTATGTCTCAATATAAAGAAAACAAAAATCCTCACAACTGGACCAATACATGGAGAGAAGATAGAGGTTGTAAAAGAATTCATGTTGCTTGGCTCTACAATCAATGCCCATGGAAGGAGCAGTCAGGACATTAGACGACGTGTAGCACTGGGAAGGTCAACCGCGAAGGAACTGTTTCAAGTGCTGAGGAGCAAAGATGTCTCCTTGAGGACTAAGTTGCTCCTCTCACAAGCCATGATATTTCCAATCACCTCATATGCATGTGAGAGGTGAACAATGAATAAGGAAGACCAAAGAAGAGTTGATGCTTTTGAGTTGTGGTGCTGGCAGAGAATGCTGAAAGTACCATGGACTGCTAAAAGAACTAACAGATCTGTCCTGGAGGAAGTGCACCCTAAATGCTCCTTCGAAGCGAGAATGGCCAGACTTCATCTCACCTATTTTGGTCATGTTGTCAGAAGGGACCATTCCCTGGAGAAGGATGCCATGCTTGGTAGAGTGGAGGATCGATGAAAGAGAGGGAGGCCTTCAACGAGATGGATTGACATGGTGGCTGTGATGATGGGCTCAAGTATAGCAAGGATCATGGAGCTGGCGTGGGATCGGACAGTGTTTCATTCTGTTGTGCATGGGGTCGCTATGAGTCAGAAATGACTCTACGGAACCTAACAACAACAGCACCATAATTTAACTGCATCAATCCTTTTGGACCTTCCTTATTCATTGTCCAGCTTTTCTAGTGAAAAGACAATGGCTTGGGTGAGGCACACCTTAGTCTTCCAAGTGACATCTTGCTGTTTAAAACATTAAAGATGTCTTTTTTTTTTTTTAAATTATTATTTATTGTGATTTGGGTGAAGATTTACAGAACAAATTCACTTTCCGTACAGCAGTTCACATACACTTTGTCTCATGTCATTGATCACAGTTTATCACAATGCAACAGCTCCCCTCCCACTTCCTCCCCATAGTTACCTCTTC
>NW_006921808.1:2294764-2304062 GCF_000298275.1 Orycteropus afer afer
CTAGGACTGATTGTTTCCATTAATTTTGGTTTTCTTCTTTCTTCTTTGCTCTTGACAAGGAGAGACCCATCGTTGCATCTAGAAGGCATCTTGCTAGCTTTTAAGATCCCAGTCACTACTAGCCAGAGTAGGAGGTAGAACAATGTTTTGTTTAGTATGTTATGCCAATTGAGCTTGATGTCCCCTGTGACTATGGTCCCAAGCCCGCAGGTTCAACTACTCTGTTGCTCTGAGTAGCTGGCTATGACCAAGCAGTGACCACAACCTTGTCCCTTGTCAGCTCTACTATACACCTGGGAATTCTGATCATTCACATAAACTTATAGGACCATTGTCTGCCAACCCTATATATGATCTTGCAGCATCTTGTTGTTCTGTTCAAATGATCTCCCTCTTGGTCTATGTACAGGTTTCTTATAAGCACAATTAAACATTCTGTAATTCCCATTCTTTATGATATTATGCAAAATTTGTTATGATACATACAGTCAAATACCTTTACATCACCAATAAAACACAGATATACATCTTTCTAGTATTTGCTCTCAACCAAGATCCACTGACATCAACAATGATATCCTTTGGTCCATGTCATTTTCTGAATTCTGTTTGAATTTCTAGCTGTTCTGTTATGTTAGTGGAAAACACTAGATTGACACTCTGCTAGAAATTAAAAGAAAAAATGTATTGAAGGAGTAAAATCATTTCAAAATGAGGAGACATTTACAGACATCCAAGGTGGTGTAGTGCCTAAGGCATCTGACTGTTAAACGGAAATGTTGCGGCTCAAACCCACCAGCCACTCTGCAGAAGGAAGACTGGGCAATCTACTTCTGTAAAGATTTACTGCCTTGGAAACCCAAAGGGGGTCACTATGACTGGGAATCGACTCTGGCAGTGAGTTTGGTTATGCAAGATTTTGCAGTGCTCTGGACTATAGGGAGATTGTTGTTGTTATTTGCCATAGAGTTGGCCCGACTCCTAGCGACCCCTCCTTGGGTTTCCGAGGCAGTTATCACTACGGAAGTAGGATTTCCCAACCTTCCTTCCGAGGAGTGGCTGGTTGGTTTGAACCGCCAGCCTCCTGGTTAGCAGTCAAGTGCCTTAGGCACTATGCTACCAGAGCTCCCATAGGGAGATTAGTAAGTGTTTAAAAGGATTTTCACTCACTGGAAGATAGAGGTGGGGAGGAAGCATGACAAAAGCAAAGAATTTAAACATATCAGCATGTTTATCTGTTGCATCCTGAGAATTGTTGACATCCTGAGATTTGTTTATATCCTGAGATTTGTTTAACAAAGTATTCATTCAGAGGTTCAATTTTCTGTTACCTCTGAAGTCTATTTCCTTATTTTGATTACAGATTTGCAAAGGACTAGTAGCCTAAGGCGCTTGACTGCTAACCAAAAGGCTGGTCGTTCAAACCCACCAGCCACTCCTCGGAAGGAAGGTTGGGCAATCCTACTTCCGTAGTGATACTGCCTCGGAAAACCAAGGAGGGGTCGCTAGGAGTTGGGGCCGACTCGACGGCACATAACAACAACAACAACAGTAGACACCCAAGGATCTCTGGTGGTGCATTGTGTAACACATTTGGTTGCTAACTAGATCGGCAGTTTAAACCCACCAGCTGCTCTACAGGAGGAAGATGAAGCAATCTACTTCTGTAAAGATTTACTGCCTTGGAAACCGAATAGTGGTCACTGTGAGTTGGAATCCACTCAATGGCAGTAAGTTTGGTTTGATTAGTAGACACACAGTGGGAAATCCTAATGAATGAGAAAGATATTTGGGACTAAGAGTTGATATGTATCTATAATAACTACAGAGTTATTTACAAGTTATAACTTCATTTAACATTATCGGTTCTATTTCTCATCCTGCTGACCAAGGTGCCTTCACTGGGGCTACCTTAAAACATTCTTGATGACATTTAGTAACTGTCTAGGTTAGAAATCCTGAGTTTTGCCTTCTTTGCCATTTTAACAGTAAAACTTTGACTAAAAGGCTGAACGGTTTCTTTAGAAAAGTAGAAATGGAAATCTGAGTTAAATTCAAGATGGAATTTTAATTTAGGTCTGAAGTGACCCAATTTAGATATGTGAGTACCTCATTTTTTTTTAAAGATTCATGTCCACACTGTCTATGTACTGCTGCAACTGTTTTTGAATTATTTTCAGCAAAATTTTACTTGCTAATGATATTAATTATATTTTTGATAATTTCTACATTCCATTAGATCAACTTTCTTAGAATGGGCACAAATATGGATCTCTTACAGTCAATTGGTCAGGTAACTGTCTTCCAAATTTCTTGACATAAACAAGTGAGCACTTCCAGCATTACAGCTGTTTGGTGAAACATCTCAATGGATATTCCATCAATTATTGGTACCTTGTTCTTCACCAATTCTTTCAGTGCAGCTTAGACTTTTTCCTTGAATAGCCTTGATTCTTGATCATATGCTACACCCTAAAATGGTTGAACCTCAATCAATTATTTTTTTGTTATCAGGAAAAAAAAAATTCACTGCTGTGGAATCGATTCTGACTCATAGCGACCCCTCCTTAAGTTTCTGAGGCCATATCTCTATGGAAATCAATTGCGCAGTCTTCCTGCTGAGAAGTGGCTGATGGGTTTGAACTGCTAGCCTTCTGGTTAGCAGTCAAATGCCTTAGTGATTGTGATTCTTTCCATCTTCTTTTGATGCTTCTTGCATTGTTCAGTATTTTACTCATAGAATCCTTCAATATTGCAACCGAAGACCTGAATTTTTTCTTCAATTCTTTCAGCTTGAGCAATTCTGAGAGTATTCTTTTTGGCTTTCTAACTCCAAGCCCTTCCACATTTCATTACAAACCTTTACTTTTTCTTCTTGAACTGTGGTTAAATTTTTAAATCTGTTCAGATCTTTTACTTCATCATTTCTTCCATTCACTTTAGCTACTCTATGTTCAAGTGCAATTTTCAGGGTTTCTTCTGATATCCATTCTGGTCTTTTCTTTCTTTCCTGTATTTTAATGACCTTTTGCTTTCTTCATGTATGATGTCCTTGATATCATCCCATAACTCATCTAGTCTTCAGACATAGGTGTTTAGTGCGACAGATCTATTCTCCAGATGATCTGTATTTTGGCTTCCATGGATTTGTTTTCATTTTCTTCAGCTTCCACTTGAACTTGCATATGAGCAGTTGATGGTCTGTTCCACGGTTATATTAGATCTTAAATTCTAAAGCACTTGGGCTTGTGGAAAGCTGTGGTTTACATTGGGAGCTCTAACTCCATTTTGAATTTTGACATAAGTTCCGATGTTGAGTCTTTCTGACCTTCAAAGTTGTGGCCATGAACAGACAAATTCCAGGACCAACCTGGGGAGGGGCTATTTGCATTCAGGAAGAATGTGTTTGAAAGTAGATTATCTTCACACAAAGAACTAGGTAACTTGCCTGAGTGTGTCCTTTTCTAATTTAAATTAAGGTTGGGGTCTTGGTATTGTTTGTGGCTACTTAGGCTATGATTAAGATTTCACAGTCATGAGTCATATCTGGACCACCATCTAGCCAAGGAGTCAACGCCCAGAACCAATCCTCTAACCCTTTCCTATCTTCAGTTATGGATGTGTCCCAATCATGGTCCTTTCCTGCTTCTGTAGTTCCACCTGCAAGTGTGAGGCCTGAGTCCTAAGGAATGTGAGGCCTAAGTCCTAATGCCCTCCAGGTAATTCTTTAACCAGGAGTGTTTAGTGCTGAGGATTCCAGCACGTCCCCCACGTCTCAGAGCTTTACCTGGCTCCAGCATGTCCCCCATGCCTCAGGGCTTTACCTCAAACCCCCTCCCCTCCTTTTCTACCCCCTAGCAACAACCAATCATTTGTACCCTTTTGCCTTGGTGTTACTCCACCCTATATTTTTTCCTATAAAAGTGTAATAGTAGGAAAGCACAGGGTCTTTTGCCCAAACCGCTGCGTCCGTGTCAGCGGAGACCCTAGCTCGAGCTAGCAAATAAACTTTCCTTTTGCTTTTGCATTATCATGTCAGTGGTAGCTTCCTCGCGCCAACACTCCTTTCAAGACCTGAGTCCAACACAAGAGTGATGAATCGATCTGCCACCAATCATGGTAACATTTTTGATGATTCCCTTTGTTTTCAATCATAGATAATTAGTCCCATGACTGTGACTTAGCAGACACCTTTCAGCTTTTTGTACTATGTACAAAATTATCTTTTGTACAAAGATGATCATTCTCATCCTGGATGATTATCTTTGTCCTTTCCAAGTATTAATAAAAAGTGTCTCTACTGGACCTGTTTGAATCTGAGGTCTCTTTTTCTCTATTAATCATTCAGCCCCTGGCCTTGTTATGATTGATGATATTGTGCTTCTCCAGTGTCTCTGGAAACTCTGATGGTGTAGTGCCTAAGGCACTTGACTGCTAACCAGAAGGCTTCCCATTCAAACCCACCAGCCACTCTGCGGAAGGAAGACTGGGCAATCTACTTCCATAGAGATACCACCTCAGAAACTCAAAGAGGGGTCACTACTATGAGTGTGAATTGACTTGATGGCAGTGAGGTTTTTTTTTTTTTTTTTTTTTGGTGTCTCTTTCCACAGATGTAGTCACTTTGGTTCTTGTATATTCCATCTGGTGAGGTCGACACACATAGTTGTCATTTATGATGATGAAAAATGGTATATGCAATGATTAAGTCATTGGTCTTGCAAAATTCTATCATGTGATTTCTGGTGTCATTTGTACCACCACCAAGACTATTTTCCAGCTACTGATGCTTCTTTTTTGTTTCTAACTCTTGCATTCCAATTACCAGTAATTATCAATGCATCTTGTGTGCATGTTTGGTCAATTTCAGACGTAGCAGCTGGTAAAAATCTTCAGTTTCTTTACATTTGGCTTCAGTGGTTGGTACATAAATTTGAGTAATAGTTGTATTAACCAGAGTTCCTGGTAGGAGTATGGATATTATCCTATCACAGACAACATTGTACTTCATAATAGATCTTGAAATGTTCTTTTTGACAATTAATTTGGTGCAATTCCTCTTCAATGTGTCGTTCCCAGCATAGTAGATCTTATGATTGTCTGATTCAAAATGGCCAATACCAGTCTAGCTCACTAATAACAGTTCAGCTCACTAATGCCTAGGATAAGCAATCTTTATGCATTGCATTTCATTTATGATAACTTCCAATTTTCCTAAATTCATACTTTATACTTTCCATGTTCTGATTATTAATGGATGTTTTCAGCTGCTTCTTCTCATTCTTAGTACTGCCACACCAACAAATGAAGGTCCAGAAAGCTTTATCCCATCCACGTCATTAAAGTTACCTTTACTTTGAGGAGGCAGCTCTTCCTCCATCTTATTTTGAGTGTGTTGCAGCCTGAGGGCTCATCTTTAGGTACTGTATCATTATTTCACTGCTATTCGTAAGTGTTTGGTGGCCAGTTTTTTTTAGAAGTGGAATGCCACGTCGTTCTTCCTAGTCTGTCTTAGTCTGAAACCTGTCCACCATGGATGACCCTGCTGGCATTTGAAATACCAATGGCATAGCTTCCTGCAACACAGCAACACACAAGCCACCACAGTATGACAAACAGATAAATGATTGGTGTTAAGAATATGTATTGTCCAACATATATTTTTCTTAGACATATATGTCTGCGGGAGCTCTGGTGGTGTAGTGCCTAAGGCATTTGACTGCTAACCAGAAGGCTGGTGGTTCAAACCCACTAGCCACTCCTCGGAAGGAAGATTGGGCAATCTACTTCCATAGTGATACCGCCTTGGAAACCCAAGAAGGGGTTGCTATGAGTTGGATCTGATTTGATGGCAATGAGTTTTTTTTTTTTTTTTTAAATATACATGTGTGTATGTGTGCATGTATGTATGTACATATGTATACATACATAAATACACACACACAGATACGTATATATACATAACTAATTGGTGTTAAGTTGACTTAAACTCATGGTGGCCCCATTTGTGTCAGAGTAGACCTCTGCTCCATAAGGAGCAGATTTTTGGAAGGAAATTAGCAGGGCTTTCTTCCAATGATGCACCTCTGGGTGGACTTGAACCTCCCCCCTTTCATTTAGCAGAGTGTATTAATTGTTTATACCACTTAGGGACTCCTGGGAGCCTGGATAGCACAAATGGCTTGCACTCAAACCTGGTGATGTACTTCTATAAGGAATAACCAAAAAAAAAAAAAAAAAAAAATCCTAACCCATTGCAATTGAGTTGATTCTGACTCATAATGACCCCTATTGGGTTTCAAACTTGTAATCTTTATGAATGTAAATTGCCTCATCTTCCTCCTGTGGAGAAGCTGGTGGGTTTGACCTGCTGACCTTTTGGTTAGCAGCCAAATGCCACCAGAGCTCCTTTCTATAAAGATTATATCCAAGAAAATCCTATGGTGCAGTTCTACTCTGTAACCCATGAGGTCACCCTGAGCTGGGAGCCAATTTGATGGCAGTGAACAACAGCAAAAGCAAAAAGTATGTACATGTGTGTGCACGTGCACATACATGCTGCTATTGAGTCGGTCCCACCTCATAGCGAGCCTTCCTTGGGTTTCCAAGACAGTATCACTACTGAAGTAGATTGCCCAAACTTTTTTCTGAGGAGTGGCTGGTGGGTTTGAACCAACAGCCTTCTGGTTAGCAGCCAAATGCCTTAGACACTACACTACCAAAGCTCCTTACATACGCACAACAACATCAACACAGTGCCATTCAGTCAGATCCAACTCATAGCAACCCCTCCTTGGGTTTCAGAGGTGGTATCACTATGGAAATAGATTGCCCAACTTCCTTCCGAGGAGAGGCTGGTGGATTTGAACTGCCAGCCTTCTGGTTAATAGTCACATACCTTAGGTACTATGTCACCAGAGCTCCCACAGTAGACCCAGGGTTTAGGAAATGTGGTTATCTGCCTTCCTATTTGCATTTCAACTTACCCTTTGGCAGCTCTATATTTGTATAGTGTGTTTTTGGCCAGAATTGTTTCATCCTTGCAGAATTCCTGGCACCTACTTTGGGAACAGAAGGATGTGAAAACCAGGAGAAAGGGGGTTCCCCCTGGGGAGGTCTGAGGTCAGAGAGCTCAACAGATTTCTCCAGTCATATGATATCTTCTATGGGCCACAAGGTTCCGCTGCCCTTCCATCTCACATTTACCATGTCCCTGCCTGGCAGGTTTACTCTAGGGACACAGTCAGGTGCTTCTGAGCAGATTGGTCTTGGTTTTATTAATCACTAGGGTAAAGAGGAACTCTGGAGGCATAGTGCCTAAAGCATTTGACTGATAAACAGAAAGTTGGTGGTTCAAACCCACCAGCCACTCCATGGAAGGAAGACTGGACAATCTACTTCCGTAAAGTATGCATGGAAACTCAAAAATGGTCACTATGAGTTGGAATCTACTCAATGGCAGTTTTTTTTTGGGGGTGGTGGTGGTTAGGGTACATAGTGAAGGAGCTTTGCTGGTGTAGTTGTTAAGGCTACTACCAAAGGGTCAGTGATTTAAATCCACCAGCCACTTCAGGGAAGAGAGATGAGGCAATCTGCTTCCATAAAGATTTGGAGACTTGAAAACCCAATGGGGGTTGGTATGAGTTGGAACTGACTTGATGGCAGCAGAGTTTGGTTTTTTGAAGGGTAAACAGCATCAGCACAAAACACAAATTTCTAAGATCAGACTCACTTCCCCACATATCTGGGCTCCCAGGAGCTGCCCTGGGCACTTTGCTCTCAGGATACAGGAGAATGGAGGTGCTGATGGGCAGTTTCTCTTAGTTTCTTCACTTTTCTTTCACTTGGGATCTTCAGGGCCAGTGGGTAAGGACAGGGCAGCTAAGGCACAGCTATCTATGCACAAACATTGAAGCATACCTATGGGTGCAGAGGCTGCAGCATGTACTTGGCGCTAGCAAACAGTCCATGAGTGGCACTGTGCAGGCACCTCCAGACCTGGTCTACGGCCAGGAGGCACTCTCTCAAGATACTGCACAGGCAAGGAAAGGCAGCCCTGGGAAGCCACATTGATTTGCTGGTGGGAAATAGGAAACTCTGCAATGATGTGTAATAAGATAGCACTTCTAAACTTAGGTCCATTCCATGTTTTTATTTTTTAATGATAGTAAAACTAAAACCAAATCCAAAAACACAAAACCAAACCAAACTCACTGCTGTCTAGTTGTTTCCAACTCATAGCGACCCCTCCTTGGGTTTCTGAGGCAGTATCTCTACAGAAGTAGATTGCCTCATCTTCCTTCTGAGGAATAGCTGGTGGGTTTGAACTGCCAGCCTTCTGGTTAGCAGTCAAATGCCTTAGGCACTACACCACCAGAGCTCCCAAACCAAATCCATTGCTGTTGAATTGATTCCAACTCATAGCAGCCCTATAAGGACATAGCAGAACTACTCCAGAGTTTCCAAGGCTATAAACCTTTATGGAAGCATATTGCCACATGCCACATATTTCTCCCATGGAGTGGGTTGAACCACCAACCTTTCAGGTAGCAGCAGAGTGTTTAACCACTGTGCCACAAAAAAACCAAACTCAGTGCCATCAAGTTGGTTCCAACTCATAGCAACTCACATTGGGTTTCCAAGGCAATAAATCTTTATGGAAGTAGAATGTACCATATTCCTTCCATGGAGCAGCTGGTGGGTTCAAACCGCCAACCTTCTGGTTAGCAGTCAAATGTCTCAGGCACTGAGCCACCAGAGCTCCTACTGGCTGCTAAACGGGGAAAAGGAGCTCTGGTGATGCAGTGCTTAAGGCTTGAGGCTATTAACCAAAAGGTTGGTGGTTCAAGCCCACCAGCCACTCTGTGGAATAAAGATGAGGCAGTTTGCTTCTGTAAAGATTTACAGCCTTGGAACCCAACGGGGGTTGTTATGAGTTGGAATCTAATGGATGGCAGGGAGTTTTGTTTTTTGGTGTTTTAAAGGGGGAGAAAATGCAGCCAGACCCAGTTTCAGGTCAAAGCTGAGGGACTCCACTGGAGCTGAAGTCCAGACAAAACTTCTTAATGAAAGAAGGTCTGTAGAAATGCTTCCTTCTTGGCATTATCCTAGGATCACATGAAAACAATAAATTTTTGAAACTTGAAATATGGAACAAGGGAAAGATAGGTACCCCAGCCTTGGGTTAAAAACCTTCCCTTTGGGAGGCGGGGCAAGATGGCGGACTAGGCAGAAGGATTGCACAGACCCTCTTCAACAAAGAAAAGGGAAACCAATTAACACAGACACAGAAGATAAT
>NW_006921808.1:2309582-2320600 GCF_000298275.1 Orycteropus afer afer
AAAAAAAAAAAAAAAAAAAAAACCTTCCCTTTGACCAAAGAAAAGCAAAAGCTGAGGGTCCAGGAGGAGGGATGGCTCAGTCAACAAACCATCACATCTCCCTTCTGCCTCCCAGGACTTGGAAGTAGGACACTACTTTAAAGATGACCAAGTTGCTCTCCCCATCTTAGCAACCTCTGTCCCTGCTCTGCTTTTCCAGTCAGTTGGCACCAGCCCATCCCACTGCCTCTGGCTTCTTCAGACTGCTCCTTCTTTCACTTCCTGTGACTGGAAGACTTCTGGGGTCAGAACTCCTTTCCATCTTCGTAACAGGGGTGAAATTACCTTTTCTCTGAGCTTTACTTCCTCTCTTGATCTTATAATCTCTGCTTAGAAATACTGCCCAGTGTCCCATCCATGGCTTAAAGTCAAACTGTTTTTCCATCCAGCAATATATGTGGAGGGCAACCCCAAGATAGCCCTGGTGATCCTTGCTTCCTGTCTTCACATCCTTTCTTGTCCTTCCCCATAGAAAATAGACTGGACCTGTGTAACCCATTGGAAATTGCAGGAACAAGTATAATATCTAAGACTAGACAGGAAAGACATTGTGAACTTGTGCCTTGCCCTTGGCTTACTCTCTCTGGGAGAAGCCAGTTGCCGCATCATGAGGACAAGTAAGCAGCCTTGTAGAGAGGTCCAACAGAGGAGGGACTGCGGCCTCCTGCCAAAATCCAGCACCAATTTGCCAACCATGTGAGTGAGCCCTCTTGGAAGTGAGTAGTTCAGCCTCAATCCAGCTTTCAGATGATGCAGCCCCAGTTGCTATTGAGATTGCAACTTCGTGAGAAAACTTGAGCCAGAACAACCCAGCTAAGCTGCTTCTAGATTCAAGACCCACAGAAAATGTGTGATATGATTAGTGCTTACTGTTCTATCCACTAATTTTTGGGGCACTTTGTTACACTATAATAGAGAACTAATAAAATATACTTTCTAATATTTCTAGTGGGTACTTTTCTTTCATTATGTCCTTCCCAATAATGTTGTCCAATACAGTCAAACCTGTTATAAAGAAGGATTCCTTCATCCTATCACATAAAATAATTGTCATCTCATTTACTGAATGCCTAGCACAATGTCTGATAAATAGTAGGCCTCTGTATAAAAAATATGAGCAAATGCCAGTGGAATAAACTGACTTAATGAAATTTATGCATTTCAGTATCTATATCAAGTAAAAAGGAATAGCACTTCTGATAAAAATAAAAAATAGAAGTCCATGGTACGTACTTTCAGCATTCTTCACCAGCACCACAATTCAAAAGCATCAATTCTTCATCGGTCTTCTTTATTCATTGTCCAGCTCTCACATGCATACAAGGTGATTGAAAATACCATGGTTTGTGTCAGGCACACCTTAGTCCTCAGGGAGACATCCTTGCTCCTCAGCACTTGAAAGAGGTCCCTTGCAGCCAACTTGCTCAGTGCTATACATTGTCTGATGACCTGATTGCTGCTTCCATTGGTGTCGATTGTAGAATCAAGCAATGTGAAGTCTTTGACAACTTCAATCTTTTCCCCGTTTATCATGATGCTGCTTATAGGTCCAGCTGTGAGGATTTTTGTTTTCTTTATGTTGAGGTGTAATCTGTACTTCATACTGTATTCTTCAAACTTCATCAGTAAGTGTCTCAAGTCATCCTCACTTTCAGTAAGCAAAGTTGTGTCATCAGCATATCACAGGTTGTTAATGACTCTTCTTCCAATCTTGATGCCACACTCTTCTTGATATAGCCCACCTTCTCAGATTATTTGCTTGGCATACAGATTGCATAAATATGGGGAAAGGATACAACCCTGACGCATTCCTTTCTTGATTTTAAACCATGCAGTGTCGCCTTGTCCTGTCAATATACAGCTTCCTTATGAGCACAATCAAGTGTTCTGGAATTCCAATTCTTTTCAATGTCATCCACAATTTGTTATGATCTACACAATCAAATGTCTTTGCATAGTCAATAAAACACAAATAAACATCTGTCTGGTATTCTTTGCCTTGAGCCAAGATCCATCTGACTGCAGCTATGATATCCCTTGTTCCACATCATCTTCTGAATCCAGCTTGCACCTCTGGAAGTTCTCTATCAATATACTGCTGCAACCATTTTTGAATTATCTTCAGTAAGATCTTACTTGCATGCCATATTAATGATATTGTTTGATAATTTCCACATTCTGTGGGATCACTTTTCTTTGGAACGGTACAAATACGGATCTCTTCTGGTCATTTGGACAGGTAGCTCTCTTCCAAATCTTTTGGCATAGCTGAGTGAGTGCCTCCAATGGGGCATCCATTTGTTGAAACATCTCAATGGGTATTCTGTCAATTCCGGGAGCCTTGTTCTTCACCAATTCCTTCAGTGCATCTTTGACTTCTTCCTTCAGTACCATTTGTTCTTGATCATATGGCACTTCCTGAAATGGTTGAAGATCTACTGATTCTTTTTGATACAGTGACTGTGTGTATTCCTTCCATCTTCTTTTGGTGTTTCCTGCATCATTCAATATTTTGCCCATCAAATCTTTCAATATTGCAACTAAAGAGTTAAAGTTTTTCCTGAGTTCTTTCAGCTTGAGAAATGCTGAGCATGTTCTTCCCTTTTGCTTTTCTAACTCCAAGTCTTTGCACATTTCATTATAATGATAAGCTTTGTCTTCTTGAGCTGCTCTTTGAAATATGTTCTGTTCTTTTATCTTGTCATTTTTTTCCATCTGCTTTAGCTACTCTCCACTCAAGGACAAGTTTCAGAGTTTCTTCTGTCATCCATTTTGGTCTTTTCTTCTTATCTCATCTTTTTAGTGACCTCTTGCTTTCTTCATGGATGATGTTCTTGATGTCATCCCACAATTCTTCTGGTTTTCAGTCATTGGTGTTCAATGCATCAAATCTATTCTTTAGATGGTCTCTAAATTCAGGAGGGAAATATTCAAGATCATATTTTGGCTCTCATACATTTGTTTTAGTTGTCTTTAACTTCATGTCAAACTTACATATGAGTAATTGATGGTCTGTTCCACAATCAGCTCCTGGCCTGGTTTTGGCTGAAGATATTGAACTTTTCCATTGCCTCTTGCCACAGATGTAGTCAATCTGATTCCTATGTATTCCATCTGGCAAAGTCCACATTTGCAGCCACCATTTATGTTGCTGAAAAATGGTATTTGCAATGAATAAGTTGTTGGTCTTGTAAAATTCTGTCATGAGATTTCCAGCATCATTTCTGTCACCAAGGCCAAATTTTCCAACTACTGATGATTCTTCTTTGTTTCCAATCTTTGCATTCCAGTCACCAGTGATAATTAACACATCCTGATTGCATGTTACATCAATTTCAGATTGCAGAAATTGATAAAATTCTTCAATATCCTCATCTTTGGCTTTGGTAGTTGGTGTATAAATTTGAATAATAGTCACATTATCTGGTCTTCCTTGTAGACATAAGGACATAATCCTATCACTGACAGCACTGTACTTCAGGACACATCTCGAAACATCCTTTGTGATGATGAACGCCACGCCATTCCTCTTCAAATTGTCATTCCTATAATAGTAAACCACAAGGTTTTCTGATTCAAAATGGCCAAAACCAGTCCATTTCAGCTCACTAATGCCTAGGGCATCAATCTTTATGTGTTCCATTTTATTTTTGACAACTTTCAATTTCCCTAGATTCATGCTTCATACATTCCATGTTCTGATTATTAAAGGATGTTCACTGCTGTTTCTCCTCAATTTGAGTCATGCCATATCAGCAAATGGAGGTGTTAAAAGCTTTACCTTATCCATGTCAGTAAGGCTGGTTTTACTTTAATGATGCAGCTCATTCCCAGTCCTGTTTTCAGAGCCTGCTGTCCTAAGTGGCTTATCCTCCTGCACTGTGTTGGACAATGTTTCTAGGCTATTCATAAAGTTGCATAGTAATGTATCAGTCAATGTTTCTCTGCTATTCATAAGGTTTTCCCTGGCCAATTCTTTGAAAAGTGGATAGCCTCCTTCTTCTTCCTGGTCTGTCTCAATCCCCTGGCTTTTTCTCTGCTTTCCCGGGCTTTCCTGCTCTGTGGCAGGGGCGTGACTTGGGCCCTGGCCTTACCTGGATCCCTGCTGCTGCTTCCTTGCTCTGCCCTGGACCACCTTCCCTCCTCCCCCGGCTTTTTCTCTGCTTTCCCACTGGTCCATAGTCCTCACTATTGTTTGGCTGTAAGGAATTCTGGGAATGGATTTAGTTCTAAGTTTGAAGAGTATCTAAGAGCCATTGTCTCAGAGGTTGCACCAGTCTCTATCAGACCAGTTAGTTTAGTCATTTTTATGAATTTGAATTTTGGTTTACATGTTTCTCTCACTTTGTCTACGACCTTCTGTTGTGATCCTATTAGAACTGTCAGTAGTAGTAGACAGGCACCATCTAATTCTTCTGGTCTCTGGCTTGTGATGTGTGTTTCATATAGTCCATTAGTCCTTTGGACTAATTAGTTCCTTGATGGTTTGGTTTTCTTCACTCTTTTTTGCTCTGGATGAAAAGAGACCAATTGTTGTATCATAGAGAGTCACACAGCTTTTAAGACCTCAGTTGCCACTCACCAAAGTAGGATGTAGAACATTGTCTTTATGGACTGTGTTACATCATTTGACCTAGATAGCCCCTAAAACTGTGGTCTATAGACCTCAAGTCCGGTAACTCAGTCCCACAAGGTGTTTGGTTATGGCTAAGAAGCTTTCTTGACTGTGCATGCCCCCCATGTGTTCTATTATATACATGGATAAATTTGTAGCACATACAAATATGTATGTAGAAATATCCACTGCCAAACCTATATATGCATGTGGTTGTACTTCCATAAACCATTTCACACTTACTCAGTTTTCATATCAACTTGTGCATCCACGTGTAAATTATTGTCTGTTATTACTGTTACTAGAAGCTGTGGTTGCACCGTGGTTAAGTGCTTGGCTGCTAGCCAAGAGGTCAGAAGTTTGAACCCACCAGCCATTCCACAGGAAAGATGTGACATTCTACTTCTGTTTCTGCCTTGGAAACCCCAAAAGGCAGTTCTATTCTGTCCTGTAGGGTTGCTATGAACTGGAATTGATTCAATGACAACTAGTCTCTCTCTCTTTCTTTTTCTGGTTTAATACTATGGTTGCAGGATTTTATATGTAATTGTATTTACTATTTCAACTTTTACTTTTGCTTACCTTTCAGTGTCTTCCTTTGCCTTGGTCATGTTGTGCTGACTTCTTCCAGCAAAGTTAACATCTGTCTAGTTAGTGAGTTTCCCTTCCTCCTCTGTGCTTCCCTAGTAACCATTAAACAATGTTTCTTTCAGTATAAAAACTTTTTATTGACTTTTTATAATAGTGGTCTCATACAATATTTGTCCTTTTGTGATTGACTTATTTCACTCAGCATAATGTCTTCCAAGGAGCTCTAGTGGCATAGTGCATGAGGCATTTGGTTGCTAACCAGAAAGCTGATGGTTCAAACCCACAAGTCACTCCTCGGAAGGAAGATTGGGCAAACTACTTCCACAGTGATACCACCTTGGAAAACCAAGGAAGGGTCACCATGAATCAGATCCGACTCAACAGCAGAGTTTTGTTTAATGTCTTCCAGTTCATCCATGTTGTGAGGTGTTTTGTGGATTCTTTGTTATTCTTTAACTTTGTATAGAATTCCACAATGTGTATGTACCACAATTTTTTTTATCCATTCATCTGTTGATGAGCACTTAGGCTGTTTCCATCTTTTTGTTACTATAAATATTACTGCAGTGAACATGGGTTCATATGTCTGTTCATGTCATGACCCTTATTTCTCTAGGATATGTACCTAGGAGTGGGACTACTGGATCATATGATATCTCTATTTCTAGCTTCTTAAAGAAGTGCCATATTATTTTCCACAGTGGTTGTCCCATTTTACAGTCTTAACAGCAATATATGACAGTTCCAATCTTCCCACAATCTTCCCGGAATTTGCTTTTTTTTTTTTTTTAATCAGTGCCACTATTACTGGGGTGAGATGGTACCTCATTGTAGTTTGATTTATATTTCTCTAATGGCTAATGATTGAGAGCATTTCTTCATGTATTTGTTGGCTGCCTGAATTCCACTCCCTGGAAGGAAGATTGGGCAGATGGGCAAACTACTTCTATAGTGATCCCGCATCGGAAGTCCAAGGAGGGTCATAGAGACCTATGAGTCAGATCCGACTCCACATAATGAGTTTGGTTTTTGCTTTTGAATGTCTTTGATGAAGTGTCTGTTCATGTCCTCTGTCCATTTTTAAATGGAATTGTTTGTCTTTTGTTGTTGATGTGTTGAAGTGTCCTATAAAGTTTAGAGCTTAGTCCCTTGACTGTTATATCATTGCCAAAACTTTTTCCCCAGTCTGTAAATTCTCTTTTTACTCTTTTGGAGAAGTCTTTTGATGTGCATAAGTATTTGATTTTTAGGAGGTCCCAGTTGTGTAGTTTATCTTCTGCTCTTTGTGCATTTTTAGCTATGTTTGATAGACTATTTATGTCATAAATTAAGACATCTAGATTTGCCCCTGCTTTTTTTTTCATGTTCTTCATAGTTTTAGGTTTTATCTTTAGATCTTTGATCTATCTTGAGTTAGTTTTTGTGTATGGTGTGAGGTATGGATCCTGTTTCTTTTGTCTCCAAATAGATATTCACTTTTGCCCAACACCATTTATTAAAGAGTCTCTCTCTTCTTCATTTAATGAAATCCAATTCTTTGTCTAAAATCAACTGTCAATACATGGATAGGTTTACTTCTGAGTTCTCAATACACTACTGAGAAAGGGGTAAAACAGTGTTATGGCACCCCTGTTGCCCTCTACTCTGCTCCTCTCTGTGCTGTTAGCTGTCTTGGTCTGGCCAAGAATGAGGCACATCTGGGCTTCAATGACAGCTGTGTCATTGTGTTAGTGCTGAGGACTGGCTGACGTGTCTGGTGATTTCAGCAGTAATCAGAGACCCTGTTGGCAAATAATGGCAAACTCTGTGGTCTTCTCTGCTAATAGTACCAGTTTAACTACAATCCAGATGGGTAAATTCTGTTTGCTTACACTTCCAGAATGTTTTTTTTTTTTTCTTTCAAATGTGACTTTTCAGTTCCTTTTCTTTTTTTTCTTCCCTTGTGCCATAAAATATTTGCATATTTGAATGTCAGATTCTCCAAGTGTTGGAAGCAACAGCTTCAGGTATGTTTTTGAGTAATTTTGTATAGCAGCATCTGTCATATTTCAGCAACCACCAGAGCTGAGAAGTGACCCAGGAGCATCCTGGCAGGAAGAAAGAATGTAGCTCCAATGAGGTTTCTTATGTTATAGATCTGACAAGGCTGAGATGGGGTATAGGGGATGGGAGTAAAGGGTAGTTCCTGCAGCCCCATGACTCTTCATCACAGATTTTTTTTTTTCCCCCAGTTGATCATTTTTTCCCCCAGCAAGGCAGATTACCAATGGAAACAAATAGTGAATGATCACTACAGAATGTATCCTTGGAACTTGCTAGACTACTTACTGAGGCTCCAAAATCACTTTTAAAGCAGCACATTTTGTTTTGCAATATACATTCTTGTTGCCAACTTTTTAAAATATAATTTTAATCCGAAGTCACCACAAACTGGGTAACTGATTGTGGTAGAGTGGGCTTTGGAGGAATTATGCTCATTAGGACAGCTTATTTCTAGGGATTTCCTGAATTTTTTTGCATATGGATTTTCCTACAAAATATTGTCTGAACTTTAAACAACTTCCTTCTGAAATTATACCTTCTGTTTAAACAATTATAATAATAGCTGCTGCTATGTGGCAGGTAATATCTAATTTGGTCCTCACATTGTTATTACCACATTTTATAGATAGGTAAACTAATGCCCAGGGAAAATAATTTTCCAATGGATACAAAGCTGAAAATGATGGAATCTGGATTTGGATGGTGATTTGCCTGATTCAAGACTGTTTGTTACAACCCTGCTTGTATTTGTAGAGAGACTCAGTCAGCATGATTTACCAAGTCGAAGTCCTGGTGGTTCAGTGTCCTAATCTGCTGAAGTCTCTGAACTGTGTATCACATTTTCCAGGGAGCTTCCTAATAATTTCTACAGAATATGGTTTTCCAGTTATATTTGATCAAAGGAATAAGATTATAGCTTAAATACAGAAATGTGGCTTATTAAAACCATATCAGCTAGAAACATTCATTTAACAAAATTATATGAAATACCTATTGTGTCCCAGGGCTGCGATCATCCCTAGGGTTATAATGGCAAACAAGTATACCAAGTCTCTACCTCCTATATTGTGGTGCCAGCAATACTTATGGAAATCTAGAATGTGATACATGTTTTTTAAAATATTTTATTGTATTTTGGGTAAAAATATATACAGCAAAACATGTTCCTGTCCAACAATCTCCACACACAATATTCAGTGACATTGGTGATATTCTTAACATTGTGTCAGCATTCTGTCTGTTCTGGTTGTTTCATTTTCATTAGCTTAGTCACATTGCCCCCAAACTTCTCATCTCTACTTTAAATATTGTCAATTTGGTCTCATATAGATAATTTTTTAAAATAGCACAGTACTGAATAGTGACATTCTTTACATTGTGAGCTAATCTCATATTTAGTTACAAGGTGAGTTCAGGGATTAATTTCGCTCCAAAGTTCAAGAGTATCTCCACATAATAGTCATGGGAATCTCTCCAGTCTCAATGGGTCCAGCAAGTCTGGATGTTTTAAGAATTTGAAATTCTGTTCCACATTTTTTTAAAATTGTGATCTGGGTGAAAGTTTACAGAGCAAACACACTTTCCATACAGCAGTTCACATACACGTTGTCTCATGTCATGTACTACAATTTACCCCAATGCAACAGCTCCCCTCTCCCTTCCAATAGTTACCTCTTCTCTGTGTCCAACCCTCCATGCACTCCTGCCCCGTTAACAGTCTCCCTGTGCATAAACAGCCCCTCTTTCTCCCATGATTGTTCTCTCCAAGGAGTGTACCTACCTCAGGTACATGTTCAACTTATAAGCCTGTCTTTTGTTTGGCTGGAAGCCACAGGTGTGTGTTCAATTCCAGACCTGAAGGGCAGCTAGGGGCCATAGTCTCAGGCTCTATAAGGCCAGCAAACCTGGTCTCCCTTCCTTTTTTTTTCAAATGATTTTGAGTTTTGTTCCACATTTCTTTCTCTCTCTATCCAGGATCTCCTCCATAGATCCCCCTCTGAGTGGTTGACAGTGGTAGCTGGGCACCATCTAGTTTTTCTGGTCTTATAGTTGTATAGGCTGAGGAACAAATGGTGTCCCAGTTAGGAGGACTAATCGTTTCCATGAATCTTTGATTTTCTTCATTCTTCTTTGCTCTCGATGAGGAGAGACCCATCGTTGCATCTAGATGGCTGCTTGCAAGATTTTAAGGTCCCAGTCACTACTCACCAAAGTAGGAGGTGGAACAATATTTTGTGTACTATGTTTACTATGGTATGCCAACTGAGCTTGATGTCTCCTGGGACTATGGCCCCGAGCCCACAGGTTCAATTACTTGCTCCCTGTGGGCAGCTGGCTGTGACCGAGAAGTGACTCCAACCTTGTTCCTTGTCCGTTCTACTATACCCTTGGGAATTCTTACAGAACATACAAATACACTTGTAGAACCATTGTCTGCCAACCCTATACATGGTCTTGGGTACTCTCCCTGCTGCTTAGACATATCTAATAGTTCAGTCTGCCTACCCATATGCCCATATTTGCCTTCAATGACAATGCCGTACTGTATGTGCTAAAGGGTTCATCTTTGTTGTCTGTACCTCCCATGTACCTCTCTATGTCTTCCTCTCTCTTCCTCAATGCCACCATGTTGATCACTAACATTTGGTACATTGCCCTTCTCTTCACCCAAATAAATACATGTGTCTACATATCTAACAGTGTTCCCTCCCCTCCCCTGCCACCACTGGTAACCAACAAACAAAATTTCCTTCTATATATACACTGTTCCTTGACTTTTATAATAAGGGACTAATACAATATTTGTCCTGTGATTGACTTATATCACTCAGTATAATGTCCTCCAAGTTCATCCATGTTATGCAGTGTTTTGCAGATTCTACATTATTCTTTAGCATTGCATAGTATTCCATTGTGTATATGTACCACAGTTTGGTTATCCATTCCTCAGTTGATGAACACCTAGGTTGTTTCCATCTTTTGGCTATCGTAAATAGTGCTGCAATGAACATGGGTGTGCATATGTCTGTTCTTGTCCCGGCTCTCACTTCTTTAGGATATATACCTAGTAATGGAATGGCAGGACCAAATGATATTTCTGTTTCCAACTTTTTAAGGACTTGCAATACTGCTTTCCACAGTGATTGTACCATTTTACAGTCCCACCAGCAGTGTAAGAGAGTCCCAATCTCTTGGCATCCTTGCCAGCATTTGTTATTTTGTGTCTTGTTGAACTTTGCTGCTAGTGCTGGGTCAAGATGGTATCTCCTTGTTGCTTTGATTTTTATCTTTCTAATGGCTAATGATTGTGAGCATTTCTTCATATGTTTTTGGCAGCCTGAGTATCCTCCTTGGTGAAGTGTCTATCCATGCCTTCTGCCCATTATTTAATTGGATTATTTGTCTTTTTGTTATTGAGGTGTTGGAGTTTTCTATAAATTCTAGAGATAAGTCTCTTGTCAGATATGCCATTGATGAATATTCTTTCCCAATCTGTAGGTTCTCTTTTGACTCTTTTGGAGAAGTCTTTGGAAACACAAAAAAATTTAATTTTTAGAAGGTCCCATTCACCTAGTTTCTCTTCTGCTGTTTCTGTATTTTGGGTTATGCTTGATAGTCTATTTATGCCATATATTAGGGCCCCTAGCTCTGGTAGCATAGTGCCTAAGGCACTTGACTGCTAACCAGAAGGCTGGCGGTTCAAACCCACCAGCCACTCCTTGGAAGGAAG
>NW_006921808.1:2321833-2342984 GCF_000298275.1 Orycteropus afer afer
GATGATGTCGATTGTTTTTCTAATGTTGAACCATCCCTGCATACCTGATATGAACCCCACTTGGTCATAATGAATGATTTTCTTGATATGTTTTTGGAGTCTATTGCCTAGGATTTTGTTGAAGATTTTTGCATCTATATTCATGAGGGATATTGGTCTGTAGTTTTCCTTTTGAGTGATGTCTTTGCTTGGTTTTGGTATCAATATTATGCTTGCTTCATAAAATGAGTTAGGAAGGATTCCATTCTTGTCTACGTTTTGGAATAGTTTGAGTAGGATTGGTGTCAGTTCCTCTCTGAATATTTTGTAGAATTGTCTGGTGAAACCGTGTGGGCCAGGCCTTTTTCTTTGTTGATAATTTTTTGATGACCTTTCAATTTCTTATTTTGTTATGGATCTTTTCAGCTTTTTCACATCAGTCAGTGTTTGTTTAGTGTGTGTTTCTAGAAATCTGTCTATTTCTTCCAGATTTTCAAATTTGTTGGAATACAGTTCTTTATTGTGTCCTGATATTATCCTTTTTATTTCAGTTGGCACTGTTGTGATGTCACCCGTTTCATTTGTTATTCATGTTATTTGTAATCTCTCCCTCTTTTCCTTGTTAAATTTGCCAGTGTTTTGTCAATTTTATTAATCTTTTCAAAAAACCAACTTCTGGTCTTGTTGATTTTTTCTATTGTCTTTCTGTTTTCTGTTTCATTGATTTCTGCTCAAATCTTGATTATTTCCTTTCTTCTGGTGACTATAGGCTTTTCTTTCTGTAATTTTTCTAATTGTTGGAAATGTTGATTTAAAGTGTGGATTTTTGCTGTTTCTTCTTTTTTGATGTATGCATTTATTGCTATCCATTGGCCTCTGATCACTGCTTTTGCTGTGTCACAAATATTTTGGTATGCTGTATTTTCAGTCTCATTTGATTCAAGGAATTTTTCAATTTCTCTTAATTCTTCTCTTACCTGCTTTTTCTTAAGGAGGGTGTTGTTCAGTTTCCATGTGTTTACTCCTTTTCCATTGATCTTCCTGTTGTTGCTTTCTAATTTGATAGCATTGTGATCTGAGAAGATGCTTTGTAGTATTTCAATGTTTTCTAATTTATGAAGGCTTGCTTTATGGCCTAACATATGGTGTTTCATGAAAAATGTTCCACGTTCACTGGAAAAGAATGTATACTGTGCTGTTGTTGGGTGAAGTTCTCTGTAGATGTCTATAAGGTCAAGTTGGTGGATTGTATTGTTTAGATTTTCTGCATACTTTTTGAGTTCCTTTCCAGTTGTTCTATCTTTCATTGAAAGTGGTATATTAAGGCCTCCTACTATGACTGTGGAATAATCTATTTGCCTTTTCAACTCTTTATAAAGTCTGATTTATGTATTTTGGGGCTTTTTCATTGGGTCCATAGATATTTATTATAGTTATGTCTTCTTGTTCAATTGATCTTTTAATCATTATATAATGTCCTTTCTTGTCTTGTATGGTGGTTTTAGCCTTAAAGTCAATTTGATCAGAAGTTATGTTGCCACTCCTGCTTTTTTATGATTGCCATTTTCTTGATTTATCTTTTTCCAACCTTTGATTTTTAGTCTATTTTTGCCTTGTCTCTACGGAGTGTCTCTTGTAGACAGCATATTTATGGGTTTTCTTTCCTTATCCAATCTGCAGCTCTCCATCTCTTGAGTGGTACATTTAATCCACTAACATTTAGTTTAATTACTGACAAGTATGAATTGATTGGTGTCATTTTGTTATGTGTTTTTTCATGGTGTCCCTGATTTCCTTGTTCCATATTATTTTCTGTGCTGAGCTTATTATGTTTATGAATCATGTTGTCATTTCCTTTGTTTCTGTTGTTTTTGTATTTGCTGAATATTTGTGCTTGTCCTCTTTTTATTGTGATGTGAAGGTTTATCATTTCTCTTTGAGGTTACCCTGTGATTTATAATTTTCTTCCTGAGTTTGGAATAGTCCATTCTATATTGTAACTCTCTTGAATTCCTCACCATTTAGAAGTTCTGTAACTACAGTATTTTCCCTCTTTTTGTTTGTAGTTGTCCTCCCTTGCCAATTGATGTCTCTGGTTCTCTGTTTAGAATCTTGAAAGCTTATTTCACTGGTTTTTTCCATAGCTGTGGTTTCTAGGTTGTGTCTTCTTGTATATTAATGGTCAGTTGTCGTTTGCTATTTTTGGTTCTCTGTTCAAAGGACTCCCTTTAGCATCTCTTGTAAGGCTGGTCTGGTTTTAACAAATTCCCTTAGTTTCTGCTTATCTGGAAATCTCCTAATTTCACTATCATATTTGAGGGACAATTTTCCCTGGTATATAATTCTTGTTTGAAAAATTTTCTCTTTCAGGGTTTTATATATGGCATCCCATTGCTTTCTCACTTGCATGGTCTCTGCTGAGAAATCAGAGCTTATTCTTACTGGTTGTCCTTTGTAAGTAACTTTTTGTTTTTTCCATGCTCCTTTCAGGAGTCTTTCTTTGTCTTTCGTTTTGATGAATTTGATGATATTTCTTGGTGATTTTCTTTTTGGGTCTATCCTGTTTGGGGTTCATTTTACTTCCTGAATGGATATATTCTCATCTTTCATCATATCAGGGAAATTCTCTTCCAACAAATCTTGGACAATTTTCTCAATGATTTTATTTTTCTCTTCTTGTTCTGGAATTCCAATGACACGTAGGTTATTCTTTTTGATGGTATCCCACATGAACCTTAGGCTTTCTTCATTTTGTTTTCATCTTTTTTTCTGACTGATCCCTCTCCATAGAAGTATTCAGGTATTTGTCTTCAATCTCATTAATTCTGTCTTCCATTGAATCAATTCTACTCCTTTGCCTTTTTCAAAGTGTTATCTATTTCTGTCAATTTAGTATTAATCTTCTGGATTTCTATCTGTCAATTTTGAATCATTTCTAATTTTTCATTTATTTCATCATTTTGTTCTTGCATTTTCTTCCAAAATTCTTCTAGGGATTTTTCTGTGTTTTTCTTGATCTGTCTCTCAATCTTTTGAAGATACCTAAATATAATTCTTTTGAATTCCTTATCAGGGAGTTCCAATGCTGGTTCTTCCTTAGGGATGCATGCTGGGTCTGTATCCTGCTCCCTTGTTTCTACCACTTTATCTTGCTTCTTTGTGTGCACTGTGATGGTCTATTGTCTCTGATACATTGTGACGTTGTTGTATTTAGCTCTCTGTTAACTGTGAAGAGCAGCTAAGGGTGAGTCAGGCTCTTCTTGGTGGTTGTGTATCATAGGCCCATTGGTGGAAAAGGTGGTAGTGACTCTTACTCTGTAAGTGAAGCTTCAAGAGGTGTGTATGTGGTTATGTCGTACGTAGACTTTTGCTGTCTCCCACTCAGTTAGACAAAAATAACAATTGAATAACCATCAATAAAGTAAAAGCAAATGGACAAAAAACACACTGTGTAATCACACAAGAACAGTAACCAAAAAAGAGAATAGGGAAAAGAACAAAAGGAAAACAAAACAAAAAACACCACAATATGTGGGGAGAGGCAATAAGACAAAAAGTAGAGATGGTGAATAATGAAGAAAAAAATGGGAAAAACACAAAAAGAAAAACAAGAAACAGAGTTACTCTCAAAAAAGAAAGAAAAATTGGAATTAGGAACAGGGAAAAGAAATAAAGCTGAAAACTAGAACTTGGGAAGGAAAGAATAAAGAATGATAATAAAAAGGACAATAATAATAATAGTAGTAGTAGGTTTAAAGCAGAGAAAAACCAACTAGAAAAAAGGAAAAAAAAAATCTGAACAGCATGGTGCAGGGCACCCAGGCTCCATGGGAGCACACAGGCTGGCTTGGAATTCCTACCAGCCTAGAAGGTGGGTGGGAGTGAGAGATGTATGCACCTCCATTCCCCAAGAGGGTGTGGGGCATAAGAGTAACAGGGAAATGTCTCACCTTTCTAGTAGTCTGTGCATCCAGATATTTTTGCAGTTCCCAGCAAGCAGAGCCTGTTCTTAAGTCCCTGGAACCTGGGAGAAGGCTGTCCCTTTAAATATCCAAAATGGTCAAGCCACTTGTAAACATTCAAAATGGCTGCACCCTCCGGACAGGCAGAAGTCCACAGTTCAGCCACCTTCCTCTTCTCTGCTTCCCCTTTTATTCCCCAGCCACCAGTACAGTCCTCTGTGCAGTCCCTGGCAAGCAGGCCTGATTTTTAGGTTCATTCTTAGGTCCCACCACCACTTGGCAATATCCAAGCTATCTCTGCCATCAGGATTGCTGCCAGACTGCAGCTCCTTATGTCTCCCTTTTTGGTATTTTCATGCAAATTCTTCTGTTAGTTGGAGTTTAGTCCACTTGTATATCCTTCTCTTCAAAGGTCAGGGGTCCAGGATTATCTTCTGTATCTGTCTTAATTGGTTCCCTTTTCTTTGTTGAAGAGGGTCTGTGCAGTCTTTCTGCCTATTCAACCATTTTACCAGAACTCTCTCTGGTCCACATTTTTGTCCCTTTCTATTAGGGTACTTCTATTGTGTCCCTGATCAGAACATCTAGTACTAGTAGCTAGGTACTATCTACACTTACTCCTCACTTATTGGTTATCTTGTTATCCAACACTTCACATTTACAACAATAGTAAAAATATTATTATCCAACCATTCTGCACATTAACTTGAGTTTCCTCTCCTCACTCAGCTCCCGGCCCGAAGAGCCACATATGTCTGTCAGGCATGCAGCTGAAGCACCTATCTCTTCAGAGGGCCTCTTGTCTGTCCTATCCCCACTTCTGGAGCCATTGTTTCAAGTCTTTCTGGGAAAGATGCCACGCAGGTGGATTTTGAAGGTCCTCTTCTGAGAAGGGCCCATAAATGGCCAAAAAGTTCCAGGAGGAGGCAGGGATGGAGGAGGTTGCTGCTGCTGCTCCCCTCTACTAAAGTACCTTGGATGTTCCAAGTCTTGCAGTGGGAAGGGAAGGGTACAGGGTTTTTTTTGGGGCTTGGGGGCTGCTGAACTCTTCTTCTGAGTAGTTGTTAGCCTCTAGCCTCTTGGCCTAGGTTTCCAAGCCCTGCAAGACCAGCAGTGTGTTTTTTATTTCCAGGGTCCTCCCCAGCCCTGTGGGCTGACAACAGGTAGCTGAGGCTACAGAGGGAGCAGCTGCTGGGGGCATGGGCATGGGCATGGGCATGGGCAGCAATCCCCCAACCATCTTTTTTTAGCTAAGAGAACAGAGAGATGATTTATTATGCACATGTTACACTCAGCCACAATTGAGAACAGAAGTAGTGCAGAATGTCATAGGCCCAGAATCAAAAGGTATTTATTTGATATGAGTAAAGTGGAGGTGTTTGTGGTGATCAAATGGCAATGGAAG
Organism: Orycteropus afer afer; assembly: GCF_000298275.1. Taxonomy (NCBI): domain Eukaryota; kingdom Metazoa; phylum Chordata; class Mammalia; order Tubulidentata; family Orycteropodidae; genus Orycteropus; species Orycteropus afer. The sequence goes on from NW_006921808.1 coordinate 2,327,180, forward strand.
TTCTAGATCCTTTGAGACAGAAGTTCTAGAGAGTAGCTTGGAACCATCCACTTGTACTAGAGTACCCAGCATCCGGCATTCCATATTCCTGCTGCTGTGGTGCACACACTGGTGTTTACTTGGATCTCTGCCTCACCCTTCTTCTTTTGTGCATAAGCCTGCAAATATGCTTCTTCTTTCATGTGGCTCTCATGGTTCAGAGGCTTCTAACAAGATAATTCTAAGGCTGAGAGAGAATTCCTTTGACCATCTAGACCCCCAGCTCTGCTGGTTGCCTGAGTCCCAGAGTCACCAACTGTGCCTCTGGTCCAGCTGCTGAGCCCCAGGTCCACTTAAGCACCAACTCTGGTAGCAGGGTCTTGTGATCCAGAGCACATCAGTGTTCAGGCACAGCAGTTCTGAGGGTCTCAGTTTTAGGTCGTCTCCATGTTCAGTTCTACATCCAGCTTACATAATGATGAGTTTGCATAGTGACCTTGTTTTTGGAACCTAACCATATTGATAAATGAAGAATTCTTCTGGACTCAGGGTAGAAAAAGGAGTGGTTCATGGAGATTATTAGTGCTATAGTCAATTCTTTCTCTGATTCTTGGATTTCTTTCTTTCTCTTTTGTTTCAGAAGAATAGAGATCAACAATTGTATCTTAGATAGCTACTGGTAAGCTTTTAAGACCCCAGACACTACTCACCAAATGAGGAGGTAGAACATAAACTTTAAAAATTATATTATGTTCCATGAGATCATGACCCTAAGTCATCAAAACAAGAAAACTAATCCTGTGAAGTGGTTGGTTATGTCTAAGAAGTATCAGTATCTGTAGTCCCTATTTGTTTTATTACATATTTTTTGGTTGTTGAAACATTATATAAAGCGTTGCATTTTCCAATTTATCCTTTTTCTTGTTTACACCTTAGTCTCATCAATTTCATTAATCAAGCTGTGCAAATTCCACCTACATTTAGTGCTGCCTTTCCCATTACCATAAGCATATAGGGACTACTAAACAGAGAATGACTCATCCCCCCTGCCCCCACCATAGTAACTGTGTGATTGACTTATTTCACTCAGCAAAATTTCACCCAGCAAAACATTCCTCCAAGTTCATCCACATTGCAAGATGATTTAAGAACTCATTTTTCTTTATGGCTGAGTAGTGTTCTATTGTATGTGCACGTAAGTACAACATTTTGTTTATCCATTATACACTGATGAGCACTTAGGTTGTTTCCATCTTTTCGCTATTGTGAATAGTGCTGCAATGAACATAGGTGTGCCTATGTCTATTTGTGTCACATCTAGTAGATCCCTAGAGTTTATATTTAGGAGTGGAATTGCTGAGCTATATGGTAGTTGTAAGAAAATCTGTAGGTGCTGTGGCTAAAGCTAAAAGGCCAGCAATTCAAACCCACAAACCACTCTGTGGGAAAAGATGAGGCAGTCTGTTTCTGTTAAGGTTTACAGCCTTAGAAACTTTATGGGACAGTTCTACTTTGCCCTATAGGGCCATTATGAGTTGGAATAAACTCAATGGCTGTAGTTTTTATTTTATTCTATTTTTTTAAATGCATTTTATTGAAATATAATTTATCTACAGTGAAATACACAAAACCAATGTAACATGGGTCAATGCATATATATATATATAATTTTATTTTTATGTTTATTTATTTTTTTTGCAGTGTTCCCTCTCCTCCACTCCCACCCCTGGCAACCAACAAAGAAAATTTCCCTCAAAATATGAACCTTTCCTTGACCCTCCACAACAAGGAACTAATACTGTATTTGTCCTAATGGATTGAGTTATTTCACTCATCATAACGTCCTCCAAGTTCATCCATATTATGCAGTGTTTTGCAGACTCTACATTATTCTTTATTGCTGCATAGCATTCCATTATGTGTATGTACCATAGTTTGGTCATCCACTCTTCCGCTATAAATCTTAGAGATAAGTCCCTCGCTAGATATGTAATTATCGGCAAATATGAATTTGTTGCTCTCATTTTTGTTATGTGCTTTTTCATGGAGTTGATTTCTTTGTTCCATATAATTTTCTATGCTGAGCTCATTTTGTTTATGAATAGTGTTACACTTCCTTCATTGCTATTGTTTTCATATTTGCTGAATATTTATGCTGGTCCTCTTTTTTGATGTGAAGGTATCTTCAAATTTTCAGAAAGTTTTCTTTGAGGTTACCCTATGATTTATAGTTTTCTTCCCAAGTTTAGACCAGTCTGTTCTATCTTGTATTTGTCTTTACTTCCCTACCATTTAGAAGTTCTGTAACTACACAGTTTTTTCCCTCTTTTTGGTTTGTAGTTGTCCTCATTTGTTTACAATCTTGTAGGCTTATTTACTTTGGATACTTCCATAGCTGGGTTGGTTTCTGGGTTATATCATCATGTGTGTTAATGGTCAGTTGTTATTGGCTGTTGGTGCTTCTCTATCCAAAAGACTCCCTTTAGCATCTCTTGTAAGGTTGGTCTGCTTTTAACAAATTCCCTTAATTTCTGCTTATCTGGAAATGTCCTAATTTCATCATCATATTTGAGGGACAATTTTGCTGGGTACATAATTATTGGTTGGAATATTTTCTCTTTCAGGGTTTTATGTATACCATCCCATTGTCTTCTTGCCTGCATGATTCTGCTGAGAAATTCAAGCTTAGACTTATCGGTTGCCCCTTTTAGGTAACTTTTTTTTTTTCCCATGCTGCTGTCATGATTCTTTCTTTGTCTTTGGTTTTGGTAAATTTGATGATGATATGTCTTGGTGATTTTCTTTTGGGATCTATCCTCTTTGGCATTCATTGGACTTCCTGAATGGATATATTCTCATCTTTTATCATACCAGGAAAATTCTCTTCCAACAAATCTTCAATAATTTTCTTTGTGGTTTTATTTGTCTCTTCCTGTTCTGGAATTCAGATTACACATAGGTTATTCCTTTTGATGGCATCCCACATGAATCTTAGGCTTTCTTCATTTTCTTTTGATATTTTTTCTGATTTATCCCTTTCCAAAGAAGTGTTCAGGTATTTGCCTTCATTCTCCCTAATTCTGTCTTCCATTGATTCAATTCTACTCCTTTGCCCATTCAATGTCTTATCTATTTCTGAAAATTTGGTATCAATTTTCTGGATTTCTGTGTGTAGATTTTGTATCATTTCTAATTTTTTCATTTATTTTTTGTTCTTGTATTGTCTTTCAAAATAGTTCTAGGATTTTCTCTGTGTTTTCCTTGATCTGTCTTTCAATTTGTTTAAGATACCTAATTATAATTCTTTTGAATTCCTTATCAGGGAGTTCCAATGCTACCTCTCCCTCAGGGATTTGTTTGGGTCTGTATCCTGGTCCCTTGTTTCTCCTGCTTTATCTTGCTTCTTTGTGTGGACTGTGATGCTCTGTTGTCTCCCAGGCATTGTGATGTTTTTGTGTTTATATTTAATTGGTGATTGTATTTGGAGTGACTTGCCCATGATTTTCTTTTTTTTTTTTTTTCTTTGTATGTTATCTATGCAAGCAGGGTACTGTGCTCCTCTATTCACTAGTTGACAGCACTTATACACTCACTACTTGTCTCCTTTCCTGTTGTCACCCTCTCATATGTCCCTGCTAACCTTGGCAAACAGAGCCTATTCTTAGGTCCCTGGAATCCAAATGAGAATGCTGTCACTTTAAAGTCCAAAATGGTTGCCACTTGTAGAGATTTAAAATGGCTACACCCTTGGTCACTTTAAATATCCAAAATGACCACCGCTTGTAAACATTCAAAATAGCTGTGTGCTCAGTCACTTTAAATATCCAAAATGGCTGCCAAGTGTAAATAATCAAAATGGCTGCACCCTCCAGACAGCAGAAAGTCAACAGCTCAGGTTGTCTCCCTCCTTGCTGTTTTCCTTCCTAGTCCTAGGCCACTAGCACAGTCATCCCTGCAGCCCTTGGTGGCCAGGGTTGATCTTTAGTTAAATTCTCAGGTCTCAACACCACTTGGAAATATTCAGGCTGTTCATCCCATCAGAGTAGCTGACAGTCTGCATGTCTGACCATCTCCGTACTCATTTTTTTTTTCAGGTTTTTCCAGTAGTTGGTGCCTAATCCACTTCTGTATAGTTCCTTTCAAAGCTCAGGGCTCCAGGATTATGTTCTGTATCTCTGCCAGCTGATTTTTCTTTGTTGAAGAGGGTCTGTGTCACTTTTCTGCCTATTCCTCCATCTTACCAGAAGCCCAGTATTTTTTTTTTTTAATGGAAGTTTTATTTTAATTTTTTCTGAGGAATTGCCATACTGTTTTCCACAAACGTTGTACCATTTTCATGGTACATTTTCTCAGTGGCTAAGAGACCTAATATCCCCATATCCTTGACAATATTTGTTGTTTTCTGTTTGTTTTGAACATTGCTGTTTTAGTATGGGTGAGATGATATCTCATCACAGTTTTGATTTGCATCTCTCTAATGGCCATTCCTTGGAAGGAAGATGGGGCAATCTACTTCCGTAGTGACAGTGCCTCAGAAACCCAAGGAGTTATGAGTCGCGATGAGTCGAGTTTGACTCAACAGCACATAACAACAACAACAACACAATGGCTAATGACAATGAACATCTTTTCACTTGTTTACTGGCCACTTGAATATCCTCTTTGGTGAAGTGTCTATTTATGTTCTTGGCCCATTTTTTGGGTTGTTTGTCTTTTTGTTGTTAAGTTGTAGAAGTTTTATGTATGGATTTTGGATCTTAGACCCTTATCAGATATTTTGTTCCCAAAGATTTTTTTCCTAGTTTGCAGGTTGCTACTCTTTTGATAAAGTACTTTGATGAACATAAGTATTTAATTTTTATGAGGTTCCAGTTATCTGATTTGTCTTCTGGTGTTCATGCATTTGTAATTGTGCTTGATAATATATCATTAAAAACAAACAAAAACAAAAAGAAACAGAAAAACTGTGATGCATAGATTTGCCCCTATATTCTTTTCCAAGAATTTTATAATTTTAGCTTTAACATTATGTCCTTTGATCCATTTTGGTTTAGTGTTTCTCTGTGGTGTGAAATATGTATCCTGCTTCATTTTTCTGCATGTGGATTTCAATTTGTCATACCATTTGCTGAGATTGTTCCTTCTCCATCGAATGGACTTAGATCTTTTTTCAAAACTCAGTCGTCCATAGATGGATGGAAATATTTCTGGATTCACAATTCTATTCCGTTGATTTATATATCTATTGTTGAACCATATCAAGATGTTTTGTTTACTGTAGCTGTATAATGTGTTTTGAAATTAGGAAGTATAATTTGTTCTCCTCCTTCAAAATTGTTTAGGCTATTCAGGATCTCTCTTTTTCACATGAAGTTGATGTGTTTCTATTTCAGTAAACAATGTTACTGGAATTTTGATTGGGATTGTGAGAGTATGATATTGATCACTACAAGTCAATCCAGGTCTTTTGATTGTGGACATTTTTCATAGTTTATATCAGAGATACTCTTTTACCCCTAATCAGTGGTGCTTTTGAAATCAAGATTCATGACTGAATTAACCTAGGCATGGTGTTAATTTTTATTTATTCATTCCATTTTCATGATACTAATAGACATTTAAAAACTAAAACCAAATCCACTGCCATCAAGTTGATTCAGACTCACAGTGACCCTCTTAGGGTTTCCAGGGCTATAAATAAATAAATATATATTAATATTGTGGTAGTTAAAGTTGTGTGTCAACTTGGCTGGCCCTGGTGGAGTGGCTGGGCAGCTGGTGGAATTTATTCTGCATGATGAGACTGGCAGTCAACTTCATGGTGGGATCTATCACAAGTAGCTGCTTTAGGGATGTGGTCTGTTTTCCATATATAAGAAGCAGCTTTTGGAATGGTCTCCAGTTTATGGCACACTTGAAACCTACATGTAGGCGTTGTTCAGCAACCTGCCATGCTCTGCTGGTCTAGGGACTTTTAATGGACTTGAATCAATGGCCTACTGTGTGGTTTGGTAATATCAGGACTGTGCCTTGTTACTTATTGACTTTGGGCTTGTCAGCCTCAGCAGCCAGCAGCTGAGTGAAGAAAACCCTCCAGCTTCAGTGGGCCAGGAGCAGGACGCAGAGCTGAAGCCCAAGGTTGAAGGGCTTTTACCCAGCCTTTAGAGCCTGGCATTTTGAACTGGACTTAAAGTCTCCAAACTGTGAGAATAAACTCCTGTTTGTTAAAGCCATCACATTTGTGGCATATTCTTGTCAGAGTGGCACTAGGTAACCAGAACAAATACATTTTATTGAAATATAATTTATGTACAGTGAGATACACAAAACTAAAGTGGTGTGGGTAAATACATTTTTCTTTTATTTGCAGTGTTCCCTCCTCTCCCCTCCCATCCCTGACAACCAACAAAGAAAGTTTCTTTCCATATATAAACCTTTCCTTGACTTTTTACAATAAGGAACTAATACTATATTTGTCCCTGTGTGATTGACTTATTTCACTCAACTTAATTTCCTCCAAGTTCATCCATATTATGCAGTGTTTTGTAGATTCTACATTATCCTTTAGTGTTGCATAGTATTCCATTTTGTGTATGTACCATGGTTTGGTTATCCATGCTTCTATTGATGGGCATGTAGGTTGATTCCATCTTTTTGCTATTGTAAACCATGCCATGATGAACATGGGTGTGCATATTTCTGTTCTTGTCATGGCTCTCACTTCTTTAGGACATATACCTATTATTGGAATTGCTGGATCAAATGGTATTTCTAATTCTAGATTTTTAAGGAATCATGATACTGCTTTCCACAGTGGTTTTATCATTTGACAGTCCCACCAGCAGTGTATGAAAGTTTTAATCCCTCTACACCTTCACCAGCATTTATTATTTTCTGTCTTGTTGACCTTGCCATTATTGCTGGGGTTAGATGATGATATCTCATTGTTGTTTTGATTTGCATCTCTCTGATGGCTAATGATCATGAACATTTCTTCATGTATTTGCTGGCCACCTGAATATCCTCTTTGGTGAAGTCTTCTGCCAATTTTTAAATTGGATTGTTAATCTTTTTGTTGTTGAGGTGTTGGAGTTTTCTATAAATTTTAGAGATAAATCCCTTGTTCTTGGAGACCAAGAGAGAAATCATCAAAGAATATGATTGAAAAACACATGTTCTAATTACAGTGAAGAGATGGCAAAGTATCTCTCACTGTTAAATGCTTAATTGGCAAAACATCAAGTATTAAAAGTAGATGTTATTCCAGTAGTCCATGTTTTTATCTATTGGGATGTTTCATACTTTGGGTCACTGTATACTAGCAAACATTTATCATTTTACACTCCTTATTCCTGAGAAGGGACCATTCCCTGGAGAAGGATGTCATGTTTGGTAAAGTGGAGGGTCGACAAAGGAGGGGGAGGCCTTCAACGAGATGGATTGACACGGTGGCTGCAATGATGGGCTCAAATATAGCAGAGACCGTGGAGCTGGCACAGGATTGGGCAGTGTTTCGTTCTGCTGTGCATGGGGTCGCTAAGAGTCGGAGATGACTCCACGGAACCTGACAACAAGAAGACTTCTGTGATTGTTTTAATGACCACATGTTGTCCTTGAGCACTCAGAGGAGTAAAACTTTAATTTTGTAGAGAATAAGCTGATTGTATAGATTCCATGACTAATGATGTAATCATGTACAAACATATAAATAAAGTAGAACAAAGGCATCAGGCATCGCTCTCACAGAATATGCAGGGTGTCTGCCTGGCCCCCGTTCCTTAAATAAAAAAGAAAACCATTAATCCTTTCATGTTGCTTCATTTCGTGAGCTGTGTGGTTTTGCCAAATGCAACACCTTGTCAGATATGTCATTGCCAAATATCTTTCCCAGTCTGTAGGTTCTCTTTTGACTCTTAGAGAAGTCTTTTGAACCACATAAAAATTTAATTTTGAGAAGGTCCCATTCATCTAGTTTATCTTTGTCTGTTTGTGCATTTTGGTTTATGCTTGACAGTCTGTTTATGCCATACATTAGAGCCCCTAAATTTGCCCCTATTTTCTCTATAGTTTCAGGCTTCACGCTTAAGTCTTTGATCCATCTGGAGTTAGTTTTTGTGTATTGTGTGAGGTACATATCTTTTTTCATTTTTCTGCAAATGGAAATCCAGTTTTGCCAGCACCATTTGTTAAAGAGACCATCTCTTCCCTATTTAGTGGATTTCAGCCCTTTGTCAAAAATCAGCTGACCATAGGTCAATGGATCTATTTCTGGGTTCTCAATTCTGTTCCACTTGCTCTATGTGTCTGTCATTGTACCAGTACCAGGCTGTTTTGACTACTGTTGCTGTAGGTTTTGAGATTCAGGAATGTGAGACTTCCTATTTTGTTCTTCTTCTTCAGTAGTGCTTTGCTTATTCAAGGTCTCTTTCCTTTCCATATAAAATTAGTGATGGGTTATTCCATAGCCTTAAAGAATGCTGATGGGATTGGATTGGGATTGCATTAAATGTATAGATTGCTTTGGGTAGTACTGACATTTTCCAGTGTTCAAAATTCCTATCCAGGAGCATGGTATATCCTTCCCTTTATGTAGATCTCTTATGGTTTCTTGGAGTAGTGGATTTATAGTTTTCTTTGTACAGGTCTTTTGTGTCCTTAATGAGGTTTATTCCCAAGTATTTTATTTTTTTGGTAGCTATTGTAGCATAGTGCCTAAGGACTTGACTACTAACCAGAAGGCTGGTGGTTCAAACCCACCAGACACTCTTTGGAAGAAAGGTTGGGCAATCTACTTCTGTAGTGATACCGTCTCAGAAACCCAATGAGGGGTCACTATGAGTTGGGTGGGACTCCAAGACACATAACAACAACAACATTGTAAAAGGTATTGATCTCCTTATTTCTTTTTCAGCAATCTCTTTGCTGATGTAGAGGAATCCAACTGATTTTTGGATGTAGATCTTGTATCCTGTCACTATGTTAAATCTCTCAGTTTGTTCCAGTAGGTTTTTTTTTTTTTTCCCCTGAGTCTCTTGGGTTTTCTATGTATAGGATCATATCATCAGCAAATAGCAATAGCTTTACTTACTTACCAATCTGAAGGCCTTTGCTTTTCCTTTGTTGCCTTATTGCCCTGGCTGTTGTTGTTGTTGTTATGTGCCATCGAGTTGGACCTGACTCATAGCGACCCTCCTTGGGTTTTCAAGACAGTATCACTAAGGAAGTAGATTGCCCAACATTTCTTCTAAGGAGTGTCTGGTGGGTTTGAACCACCAGCCTTCTGGTTAGCAGTCAGGTACCTTAGTCATTACGCTACCAGAGCTCCCATTGCCCTGGCTAGGACTTCCAATACAATATTGAATAGAAGTGGTGATAGAAGGGATCCTTGTCTGGTTCCTGTACACAAGGGGAATGGTTTCATTCTCTCTCCACTGAGAATAATGTTGGCTGTTGGTTTTGCATATATGCCCTTTATTATGTTGAGGAATGTCCCTTCTATCCTACTTTGCTGAGTGTTTATTTTTAATTAGTGTTGGATTTTATCAAATGCTTTTTCTGCTTTGATTGACATGATCATGTGGTTCTGTTCCTATGTTTTATGTATGTGATGGATGATGTTGATTGTTTTTCTAATGTTGAACCATTATTGCATACCTGATATGAACCCCACTTGGTCATAATGTATTATTTTAATATGTTTTTGGAATCTATTGGCTAGGATTTTGTGGAAGATTTTTGCATGTATACTCATGAGGGATATTGGTCAGTAGTTTTCCCTTTGAGTGATGTCTTTGCCTGGTTTTGGTATCAAGGTTATGCTTGCTTCCTAAAATGAATTTGGAAGGATTCCATCCTTTTCTATGTTCTGGAATAGTTTGAGTAGGACTGGTGCCAGTTCTTGTCTGAACATTTGGTAGAATTTGCCAGTGAAACCGTCTGGATCAGGGCTCTTTTTTGTTAGTAATTTTTTTAATGATCTGTTCGATTTCTTCTTAAGTTATGGGTCTGTTTAAATTTTCCACCTCAGCTTCTGTTAGTTTAGATAAGTAGTATGTTTCTAAAAACTGTCCATTTCTTCTGGATTTTCCAATGTATTGGAGTACTGTTCTTTATAGTATCCTGATATTATCATTTTAAGTTCTATTGGTTCTGTTGTGGTGTCTAATTCATTTCTTATTCGTGTTATTTGCATTCTCACCCTCTTTTTCTTTGTTAAATTTGCCAGTTGTTTGCCAATTTTATTCATCTTTTCAAAGAACCAACTTCTAGTCTTGTTGATTTTTTTCTATTGTCTTTCTATTTCCTGTTTCATTTATTTCTGCTTGAATTTTGATTATTTCATTCCTCTGGGGACTGGAAGCTTTTTTAATTTTTTTTGCTGCTTGTTTTGTAATTGTTGAAGATGTTGGATTAGGGTGTTATTATGGCTCTGTTTTCTTTTTTGATGTTTGCATTTATGGCTATAAATTGGCATCTGATCACTGCTTTTGCTGTGTCCCAAAGATTTTAGTATGTTGTGTTTTCATTCTCTTTTGACTCAAGGAATTTTTTATTTAATTCTTTAATTCTTCTATTACCTGGTCATTTTCAAGGAGGATATTATTCATTTCCATGTGTTTACTTTTTTCCATTCATCTTCCTATTGTTGATTTCTAATTTTATAGCCTTGTGATCTGAGAAGATGCTTTGCAGTATTCACTGAGGTTTGCTTTGTGGCCTAACATATGGTCTATCCTGGAGAATGTTCCATGTGCACTGGAAAAGAATGTATATTGTGCTGTTTGTGGGTGAAGTGTTCTATAGATGTCTAGAGGTCAAGTTGGTGTATTGTATTGTTTAGTTCTTCTTTGCCTCTGTTGAGTATTTTTCCAGTTCTATCTTTAATTGAAAGTGGTGTATCAAAGTCTCCTAGTATGACTGTGGAGTTATATATTTGTCTTTTCAGTTCTGTTAGGGTCTGGTTTATGTATTTTGGGGCTCTTTCATTGGGTGCAAAGATATTTATTCTTGATATGTCTTCTTGTTCAACCAATCCTTTAGTCATTATATAATGCCCTTCTTTGTCTCTTATGGTGCTTTTTGTCTTAAAGTCAATTTTACCAGAAATTAATCTTGACACTCCTGTTCTTTTATGGTTGCCATTTGCTCGATATCTCTTTTTTCAACTTTTGATTTTTAGTCTATTTTTGTATTTGTCTCTATGGTGTGTCTCTTGTAGACAGCATATTGATGGTTTATGTTTTCTTATCCAGTCTGCAACTCTCCATCTCTTGAGTGGTGCATTTAATCCATTAACATTCAGTGTAATTATCAACTACTATGAATTTGTTACTGTTATTTTGTTATTTGTGTTTTCGTGGTATTGCTGATTTCTTTGTTCCATATAACTTTCCAGGGTTTGGAGGCTGCTTTTTGCTTGGGTGTGGCTCTCTATTAAGGCTAGGGCATGAGGTATGTAGCCCTTGAGTTGGAGGCTGCTTTTTACTTGGGTGTGGCTCTATATTAAGGGTGGGGCCTGAGGTAGGCAGGTTCAGAGTTTGGAGGCTGGTTTTTACTTTGGTGTGGCTCTTTATTAAGGCCAGGACTTGAGGTAGATTGATAAGGGGCTTGGAGGCTGCTCTTCACTTAGGTGTGGCTCTATAATAAGTCTGGGGCCTAAGATAAGCAGGTGCAGAGGGGTTAGGAACAACTAAGGGAGACAAACTTGTCTGTCATTTGTTGTCCTGTGGTGGCTTATGTGTTGCTGTGAGGCTGGAGGCTATGCTACCATGTTACAAAATGCCAGCAGTGTTAGACTTGGTGGAGAGGTTTCAGCAGAACTTCTGGGCTTAGAAAGACTCAGAAGAAGGAAGAGGCCATCCACTTCCCAATGAATTGGCCAGTGAAATCCTTATGAATAACAGTGAAACTCTGTCTCATATATTACTGGAAAATTTCATAAATAACCTTGAAACATTATCCGATGTAGTACTGGAAGATGAGCCCATCAGGTCAGAAGGCACTCAAAACTTAACTGGGCAAGAGCTGACCCCTCAGAGTAGAGATGAACTTACTGATATGGATAGAGTAAAGTTTCAGGACCTCCACTGGCTTATGTGACATGACTCAAAATGAGAAGAAACAGATGCAAACATCCCTTAATAATTGGAACATGAAATGTACACAGTATGAATCTAGGAAAATTGTAAGTTGTCAAAAATGAAATGGAACACTTAAAGATTGATATCCTAGGCATTAGTGAGCACAAATAATCTGTTTTTGGCTATTTTGAATCAGACAATCATATGATCTACCATGCCAGGAAAGACAAATGGAAGAGGAATGGTTTGGCATTCAACGTCACAAAGAGGGTTTCAAGATATGTCCCAAAGTACAATCTTGTCAGTGATAGGATAATATCCACACAGATACAAGGAAAACCACTTAATACTACCATTATCCAAATTTATGCACCAACCACCAAGGCAAAAAATAAGGATATTGAAGATTTCTACCAACTTCTGAAGTCTGAAATTAATTGAACATGCAATGCAGATATATTGATTATCACTGGTGACTGGAATGCAAAAGTTGGAAACAAAGAAAAGTTACTGGCTGTTGGAAAATATGACCTTGGTGATAGAAATAATGCTGGAGATCACATGATATAATTTTGCAAGACCAACAAATTATTCATTGCAAATACCTTTTTTCAACAATGTAAGCAATGACTAGACAAGTGGACTTCACCAGATGTAATACATAGCATCATATTGACTACATCCGTGGCAAGAGATAATGGAGAAGTTCAATATCATCCACCAAAACAAGGCCAGGAGCTGTTTGTGGAACCGATCATCAATTGCTCATACTCATGTTCAAGTTGAAGTTGAAGACAATTAAAAAAGTCCACAAGAGCCAAAATATGACCTTGCATATATCCCTCCTGAATTTAGAGACCATTTAAAGAATAGATTTGATGCATTGTACACCAATGACTGAAAACCAGAGGAATTATGGGATGACATAAAGAACACTATCCATGAAGAAAGCAAGGGATCATTAAAAAGACAAGAAAGGAAAAAAAGAACAAAATGGATGTCAGAAGAGACTCTGAAACTTGCCCTTGAGAAGAGAGTAGCTACAGCAAATGGAAGAAATGACAAGATAAAATAGCTGAACAGAAAATTTCAAAGAGCAGCTTGAGAAGACAAAGGCAATTACTATAAGGAAATGTGCAAAGACCTGAAGTTAGAGAACCAAAAAGGAAGAACACACTTGACATTTCTCAAGCTGAAAGAACTGATGAAAAATTTAAGCCTCAATTTGAAATATTGAAAGATTCTATGGGCAAAATATTGAATGATACAGGAAGCATCAAAAGAAGATGGGAGAAATACACAGAGTCACTATAACAAAAAGAATTGATTGATGTTCATCCATTTCAGGAGGTGGCATATGATCAAGAATCATTGGTATTGAAGGAAGAAGTTGAGGCTACACTGAAGGAATTGGCAAAGAACAAGGCTCCAGGGATTGATGGAATACCCATTGAGATGTTTCAACAAGCATATGCCCCACTGGAGGCACTCACTCAGTTGTGCCAAGAGATTTGGAAGACAACTACCTGGCCAAATAATTTGAAGAGATCCATATTTGTACCCATTCCAAAGAAAGGTGATCTGACAGAATATGGAAATTATGGAACAATATCATTAATATAACATGCAAGTAAAATCTTACTGAAGATAATTAAAAAATGGTTGCAGCAGTATATTGACAGAGCTACCAGAAATCCAAGCTGAATTCAGAAGAGGATGTGGAATGAGGCATATCATTACTGATGTCAGATGGATCTTAGCTGAAAGCAAAGAATACCAGAAAGATGTTTACTTATGTTTTATTGACTATGCAAAGGCATTGAATTGTGTGCATCATAACAAATTGTGGGTAACATTGAGAGAATGTAAATTCCAGAACACTTGATTGTACTCACGAGGAACCTGTACATAGATCAGCAGGCTGTCGTTCAAACAGAGCAAGGGAATACTGCATGGTTCAAAATCAAGAAAGGAGTTTGTCAAGGTTGTATCCTTTCACCATACTTATTCAACTTGTATGCTGAACAAATAATCTGAAAAGTTGAATTATATTGGGAAGAACATGGCATCAGGTTTGGAGGAAGACTCATTAACAACTTGAGATATGCAGATGACACAACTTTTCTTGCTGAAAGTGAGGATGACTTGAAGCACTTACTGATGAAGATTAAAGACTACAGTCTGCAGTGTGGATTACACCTCAATATAAAGAAAACAAAAATCTTCACAACTGGTCCAATAAACACCTTCACAATAAATGTAGAAAAGATTGAAGTTGTCAAGGATTTCATATTACTTGGTTCTACAATCAACACCAATGGAAGCAGCAGTCAAGACATCAGATGACATACTGCATTGGGCAAATCTGTTGCAAAGGACCTCTTTCAAGTGATGAGGAGCATAGATAACTCCTTAAAGACTAGGGTGCAGCTAACCCAAGCTGTTGTATTTTTGATAGTCTCCTATGCATGTGAGAGCTTGACAATGAATAAGGAAGACCAAAGAAGAGTTGATGCTTTTGAGTTGTAGTGTAGGAGAAGAATGCTGAGAGTATCATGGTCTGCTAAAAGGACTAACAAATCTTTCCTGGAGAAAGTGCTGATGGAATACTCCTTGGAAGTGAGAAAGGCCACACTTTGTCTCACCTGCTTTGGTCATATCGTCAGAAGGAACCATTCCCTGGAGGAGGATATCATGCTTGGTAAAGTGGAGGATCAAGGAAGAAGGGGAAGGCCATCAATGAGATGGATAAAGACAGTGGCTGCAACAATGGGCTCAGGTGTAGCAAGGATTGTAAGTCTGACACAGGACTGGGCAGTGTTTCATTCTGCTGTGCATAGGGTCACTATGTATCAGAGATGACTTGATGGCACCTAACCACCACAATATAACTTTCTGTGCTGAGCTTGTTTTGTTTATGACTTGTGTTATCACTTCCTTTGTTGCTTTTGTTTTAGTATTTGCTAAATATTTGTGCTTGTCCTCTTTTTTATTTTGATGTGAAAATTTATCATTTTTCTTTGAGGTTACCCTGTGATTTATAATTTTCTTCCTAAGTTTTGAAAAGTCTATTCTATCTTGCAGTTGTCTTGACTTCCCCATCATTTAGGAGTTTTGTAACTACACAGTTTTTTTTCCCTCTTTTTAGTTTGAAATTGTTCTCATTTGTCAATTGATGTCTCTGGTTTCTTGTTTACAATCTTGTAGGCTAATTTTCTTTGGATACTTCCATAACTGGGTTGGTTTCTGGGTTATGTCATCATGTGTGTTAATGGTCAGTTGTTTGCTGTTGTTGGTTCTCTGTCCAAAGGACTCCGTTTAGCTTCTCATGCAAGGTCAGTCTGGTTTTAACAAATTCCATTAATTTCTCCTCATCTAGAAATGTCCTAATTTCACCATCATATTTGAGGGACACTTTTGCTGGGTATCTAATTCTTGGTTGTAAATTATTTTCTTTCAGGGTTTTATATACACCATCCCATTGTCTTCTTGCCTGCGTACTTTCTGCTGAGAAATCAGAGCTTAGTGTTATTGGTTGCCCCTTTTAGGTAACTTTTGTTTTTTTCCCATGCTGCTTTCAGAATTCTTTCTTTGTCTTTGGTTTTGGTGAGTTTGATGATGATATGTCTTGGTGATTTTCTCTTGGGGTCTGTCCTATTTGGGGTTCATTGCACTTCTTGAATGCATATATTCTCATCTTTCATCATACCAGGGATATTCTCTTCTAACGAGTCTTCGACAATTTT